>NW_024340696.1:16626935-16912749 GCF_902729225.1 Pteropus medius | reverse complement strand
AGAGAGAGAGAGAGAGAGACAGACAGACAGACAGACAGCTGTGTTTGTGATCTGGAAGCAGATGAGATGTTAACATCCTCTATCCAGGTGTGACTTAGTATTTCCCTAAACAAGAAAGGAGTTTGGGAGGCAAGTTTCTCTTGTAGGTGTGAACCCTGTGAGGGCCAGAACTATTTTTATTCTTTTCTTCTCTCACCATTGCACGGGATGGAGAAGAGAAAAGCTAATTTATCCCTAGTGTCTCCCATATGCCAGGGACTGTGCTAGGTACTTTACGTATGTTTTACTATTAATTCTCACAACAATTCGGTAAAGGAGATATTAAAATCCCTACTTAATAGAAGAGAGAACTAAGTGTCAGAGAGACGAAGAAATTTGCCCCAAATCATAGAACTAACAAGTAGTAGAGCCAGATTCATTCTTTTTCCAAAGCTTGTTTTCTTCCTGCTCTTTCCCAGGAGGTGACTAATAAATATTTATTAAAGGAAGATGGAGGAGGCTACATATGTGAGGATGGTCCTTTACTTTCTGGTCTATTTCATCAACTTCTTCAGAGTTAGATCTCTAGTTTGGTTAATTTTTAAAAACTCTTTTTACCTGACAACCCAAATCCAATTCTTTTTAGTATCTGGAGAGTGCCTCCAAGTGATTGGGGTGTGTGTGTGTGTGTGTGTGTGTGTGAGTGTGTGTGTACATACACACACACTAAAAAAATAAGTCAATCAGTTGTGAATTTGATCTGAATAAATATCCTGAGGGAAGACTCAGGTCTTAGAAGAAAAAAACTGAGGTGCTGTGAGGTGAAGAGGCCCAAAGATATGTTAAAGCTAAAAATGGTCCTTTTTTTCTTCCTTCTTTGATGTTTGGATTTGGCAGTGATCCGATTTAAAAATTAGGGGAGCTCAGCAGATGGTGTGATTTATATTCACATATAAAATGCTTTTCCCAAGTGATTTGTAGGTCCTA
The DNA here is from genome assembly GCF_902729225.1 of Pteropus medius. Classification (NCBI taxonomy): domain Eukaryota; kingdom Metazoa; phylum Chordata; class Mammalia; order Chiroptera; family Pteropodidae; genus Pteropus; species Pteropus medius. Next base: position 16,911,783 of record NW_024340696.1, on the reverse strand, counting down.
ATGGGGTTTTAAAGTTATAATGGCTGTGATTATTTTGTTATATTTTATAGACACATAGTGTTTGGTCATCCCTGATTGATTTCTTCTTATCCTAAAAGCGGCAGAGACAAGAATAAGCAACCCCATTTAAGAGATGGGGAAACGGGAAAGGAGGAGATGATTAAAAAACAGATTTACCTTGGGAGGCATCAGCACAGGTCACTGAGGCCCTGGGAGCCCAGCCTGATGGAATTTAGTTCATTCTCAACAGAAACAGATATTACAGTGGAGGTCAGCAACTGACAAGTACCAGCGGCAAGATTTGGAGCTTCCTGCTGACTGATGGGCCTCACCTTTTCAAATGAATTTTCTTTGCTTATATTAAGTCTCCTCAGACAGGCTTTTATTGGTCTCTGCGAAGTCAGAGAGGTTAGACTTTTCTGTTTGGAACTTAGGATAGTAAGTCAACCTGCAACTGGGCTTCTTAATTAACATCTGGAAGAGAGAGCTGTTACTTTGGAAAACCCTCAAGCTATTTCACAGAGAGGGTAAATGGGGATGCTGTGAGGTGCCTACTCTCCAACCTGGAGAAGCTGAGGAGGGAGGGGCGGAGCTGGAACCTGCAGGAGAGGGCATTTCAGGAAAATCCGAAATGTAGAAAAGACCCCGGTGGGAGTGCTCCCGGTAATCCTGCGGACCCTGGGAAAACCAAATATCCAGGTTTTCAGTTCATGAAATTTCCTCCATAGTTTGATCTTAACTGTTGATAATCTAATTCAAAAAATTATATTGTCTCCTTTTAATCCTAAAAGTAATCAACGCTTATGATAAAATTCAAACAGACAGGAGTGTAAAATAAAAGACCCCCTCCCTACCTCTTACCCCTCCATCATGTCCTTTGGGATTAACAACTATAAATAGTTTTTTGTGTTATCCATCTAAGATCACTTCAGATAGAAACAAGCATATATTCGTGTGTGTAGAAACCGTACTCTTCATGAATTTCCACAGCTTTTTTTTTTTTTTCATTTAACACTATATCTTGGGTGTTGTTCTATATTGTTAACTATAGATTTATCTTGTTCATTTAAAAATTATCGGAAATTATTACAGAACATAGATGTATTATTATTTACTTCTATTCCTTTTTGGTAGACATTTGGGTGGTGGTCACAGTTTTTTTTTTTTTATCATTTAAAAAATTGTCATCACAAGCAATGCTAGCTTGCACACTCTTTGTACCAGTCCATTTTAGAAACATGAAGACCGGAGGAGAAAATATCTTTAGAAGTCAGCAAGTTCAAGTTCTTTTATCTGCAGATGAGAAAATTAAGATCAGACAAAGAAACATGACAATTATACATGGTATTATGGTTTGGCTATGTATGTAATCCTGATCTCTTTACTCCAGAATCTTCTGTGTACTGGAATTTAAATATAAGTGACTATTAAATATTCCTCGAAATAGTCTAGGTTTGCCATTTTTCCATGATACAGTTTTCTTTTGGGGGTGCCGCATATGAATGTACATGCTGTGCACGGCACCGAAGCGCCCAGATTAAGAGCAAAGTGAGGGCTGAAGTTCAGAGTGGGCTATACTTGTTAAGCCCTGAGCTGAGCCTCTGTGCTGCATTTAAGCAAACTTACTAGACTAGATACCTTTCTCAAAATTGCCCAAAGGCTGTACAGGCTGTATAGGCTGGCAGAGGTCCTCATTTCTGGGATAAATATATTTGACTCTAGAACAATAGTAACACAGTTTATTGCATCTTGTGCAATGCCATTCATTTGAGTGAAATAAGAGTTCCAGTGTTGTTCGTACTTTCTTATCTCTTCTTTATGACCAATACTTTGCATTTGATAGACAACAGTTTGGGGATTAGGGCTACAACCGATGGTCGTGGGTAGGTTAATCTAATAGTGTCACTGACGGAGAGGTCTCTCATGGACAGAAGGTATTTTTTATTTCTTGGTGATTCAAGGCCAACCACAACTTTCTAGAGCTGATAATATTGCTGCCTTGTGAAGCAACTGGTCTTAGCTGGGACAAGACTCCTTTTCAGATGGGTTGTAGCTTGTACCTGCACACCCCTCACTACCTGTTACCCCCTCATGTCCCCAACTCTGCCTCTGAGCTGCTGTTCCGCAGATGCATCACATGACAACTGTTCAGCTAAAGACTTTTTGCTGCAACAGCTCTTGAAAACGTATTTTACTTCTTGGACGCCGATTCCTGTTTTTGATGTAACGACTTAAAAGAAGAAAATCTCAAAATACACTAATGGATGCTATAAGGAATGATATTCCAGTATTATGTTTACAGTCAAAGATATACCAATTGACTGGACCTAACAGTTTTTCTGGCCAGAGAATATATACGGGACCCTTGACTCACTTGCCATGTTTGGGTCACTCCACTTTTGTACACATGGCCCAGTGAGAGGGAGGAGGAGGTTACATGAACTAGGTCTCTTCTGTGTGAGTAAGAAGAACATTTCTCCATGTTTAGAAGCCTTCTTGCATTTGGACTTCATTTCACCCTAAATGTATTCTGAGCTACAACTTTATTTTGAGTGCACCTCGATGAGGCAGATGGTGCAGAAAGGAGAATGCACCCCTCCCAGACTCGGCTCTCACTCACCCTCCTCCCGTCACCACCTGCTCCTCATCCCGTGGAGTGTGTCATAAACCACGATCGCAGGTACTGACAGTGTCAGTCCATCACATCTCATGTGCTAACTGTCTTTACTTCCGGATGATTGTTTATTACTTCTAGAAACTGGGTCTCCTTATTCAACTGACAGATTGTTCTATCTGTGTAAATTGTTTGGGTGTCATCGGTCAGAAGGAAGTACGTTCTAATTTTTTTCCATTAAAATGGATGACAATATTGTTTTATTTAACGAATGTTCACGTAGTGGCAGGATTTTTAGGAGTGAATTAGAATCATTAAGCAAGAGATAGGAGAACTGGATCATGGCCTGTCGAGGATGGGGACCATGGCTTTTCATTTTTATACCAATGGCACTGTAGACTAGCATGTAGTAGGCCCTCAGTAAAAGTTTGCAGAATGAGTAGATAAGTATTCTTTACAAAACTGCAGGGGAGATATTTTTAAACAGACAACATAGGGATTGTGTAGTAAAATCTCTCATATTCAAAATGGATATGGCTTCGTGCATTTCCTTACTTGAATTGGCCGGAAACAACGGAGTGATTTTAGTGTGCATATTTGTTTTGCACCGGAATGACTTCTTGTTGGTCTGTGGTTTGCTCAGGATTTTTGGAAAAGCATAAGCACTGGGTGCCCTGATAGATTACTCCATGAGGCAGGCAGAAGGAAGAATACTGGAGTGATTGTAGAGTAGGGAGTGGGGGAAGCATGAGATGTTGGAGGATGGCCGTTGGGAGGAGTTGATCAAGGTTGTTGGGAGCAACTCTCATGAAAGACTAGAAAGCTGTGGAGCTTGAGAAGAGAGCAAAAGTGTAGAACAGGGCTGGTGTGGGCCCAGGGAAGAGAGGAGCTGGTTCTGGGAGATCTCTAGGAGAAGGGAAAGGAGGGGGCCAGAAAACATTAGCTTGTGGAGATGTCAGGGGGCCGGTGGAAAAATGGCTCAGTCTGAACAGGTGGCAAGGTCTGGGTTTTGCTTTTCTAATGAGAAAGAAAAGTGGCGAGAGAGAAAAATAGGGGTGCATAGAGAGAGAGAGACACAAAGAAGGATAGAGAAAGAAAGAGATGAGAGATACAGAGACCGAGGGAGAGAAAAAGAGAGAGACAGAAGGAAGGGAGAGGAAGAAAGAAGGGAGGAGGGAGAGAGAATGAGAATAAAAGATAGAAGAAGAAACAGAAATCAAAGACTGAGACGAGACACAGAATGAAAGAGTACTTCAGCTGCTCTGATGAGACGAGGATGTGATGGAACCAGGAAGTGAAGCTTATTTACTTTTTTGAAGAGTGGGAGTTCGGCCTTCACCTTGTCTCCTAAAGAGTGTCCTCTTGGCCTCTGGCTGCCTGTTGGCCTTTGTCTCTCTGCAAACTGCAGTTACATACTCAGTTTTTTTGTCATTGTTTTTGAATCAAAACCCATTATTAAGGCAGAGAGGTTTCTTCTTTCTAGCTGTAGGTCAGGATGAGGATCTTCTTGTTAGATTTTGAGAGTTCAGATTTTTTCTTATGGTTCAACTACTGTCTGCCTTCTTCATCACCCAGTAAAATGACAAATCAAAAAGAACATAAACAGGGAAAATCCAGTGTTTTACTACATTAAAACATGGCAGGACCCAATGAGATGGGAGACTTTGCTACTTCTGCCTCAACTCTCCTTCTGGTGACTCCATGAGACCTCGCTGCAGCTTCTTTGGTCCCAGTTGGAAACAGCTGCTCTGGGTCTGGGTACAGTGGCACCAACCCACACTCCAAATGGTTATGAAAAATGTATTTTCCATTGCCCCACTTTTTATGTCAGAGAAAGAATGGTGGATGTTTGTAGGAATAAGCCATTTGTGGTTTTGTGAAAGTGAGCACATCAGTTTGAAAGCTTATATCATTTAGGCATATTCCTAAAAGTGGGTACAAACTGTTATAACTAATCTTTCGAGGTCAGCGGGCCCTACATGACCACCAAACATGGATAAATAGAAAGTAAATATTTACATTTTTGGCCTGAAAATTTTGAAGACTGTTTAGTTTGCCACAGGCCAGAAATCAGCTCAAGAAAGAGGCCTCATAGCCATTCGCATTTTTGTGTCTTCAATTTCCATTATCAGTTAAAAGACAGCCAACTCTTATCCTGAAGTACAATTAGATCCAATAATGAAATCATCAAGTATTACTGAGGTGGAACTTGGCAGTAATTAGTTTTTTGATACATAAATACAATTTCCAATGCAATTTGTCCCTAAACCTAGGCTGCTGATTCAATTCACTATGTTTGCTATTACAAGGGAACATGCAGTGAGGTGTGTTCCAATTCTGCAGGGTCATGTCTCTCCACGGAAAAGGAAGTGAGTCGGTGACATCTGGAATTTCTAGTCAGACATGGAGAGGCAGTGTCGTGTGGCTCTCCTGGGGACTAGGAGTGGAGGGTGTGCTCCCAGGATCTCATTGGCATGAGACTCACACTGTAAGGAGGCAAGCTGATCCTCTGTCTGTCCTTTTTCTATGTCTGTCTGTCTCTCTTGCCCTTCTTTCTCTCCCTGACACTGCCCCTTCACGTATTTATTTATGTTCGTTCATCTGATGAATGCACATCATGTACTTTTTAGTCACTAGGCTCCCCTAAAGTTCAGGAATGGTGGACCTCTTAATTTGGAAGCTCCATTTGATTACTCTTTAAGTCAGTTTCTACCATCTCTCAACAGTTTCAGAGATTCCAGCTGGGAGGGAAGGATAGCCAGTGGCAGGCCCTCCGTCAGTGACTTGTGATGTCAGAATTTCAATGATCCAGTCCTGTGAAGCCCTAGCAATCATAATCAAAAGTACAAAGGTTAAAGATACATGGTGTGGATTCATCAGATGAAAAAATACCAGCTTCTCTGTGAATGAGTATATTTACAAAGTGTTGGTAGAGAGTGATATTTCCCCCTTGCTGTCTTCTTAGCCCAAATCCACCTCGAAAAGACTCAGATCATCGCTTTAATTTCTCTTCTTAAACCTTAGTCCATGGGGTGCCTTAAGATGGCCTTTGGGTTCCTTCTATGAATGGAAACTCTGCCTTCAGTTGCCCCAGTGCGCTGGTCAGGAGAGGGTAGGTCGCTGTAACAAAGAGACCCAGCAGCAGAGCAGTGGAAAGGACAAAAAAAAAGCCTACAAATCAGTAGTTGATAGTTGGTCACGGGGATGGGGAGCACAGCATCAGGAATGCAGTTAGCATTAATATGATGGCTGGGTGGAGGGCCAGGGGAGGGAGGGAGGGAGCAATTGGGGGTATCGTTTTATGAACTGTATAGATGTCTAACTAATGTATTGTTTACTTGAAACTAAAATAAATAAATTTAAAAAAATTTAAAAACCCTATTTCCCTTTCACATAACATTTCTAATGTGAACAATGCAGATCAGAAGAAAGCTCTGCTTATCTTGGTCACTTGAGGTCCCAAGTTCTTCAAGTAATTACTGCTCTGGCCCCTGGGACGGCATCATCAGCCACATCGGTGATGCTAGGTTGTTGCCACATTGAGATTCTAGCTGAGAAATTGTAATAGAACCTTCCAGAAGACATTCCCAGATATCTCAAGTGACACTCATCACTTTGTTCACATTCCATTGGTGAAAACTTAGTTCACTATGAGAACTTAGTCACCCGTGATCACACCTAATTGCAAAGGAGATCGTGGAATGTAATCTACCTGGCTGGCTGCAGTACTGTTACTATGAGAGAAGGGAGAGTGGATTTTGATGGACAGCTAAGATTCTCTATCATCCACTGTGTGGTAGATTAATTGCAAAATGGCCCTGATTTTTCACATCTCCATGTGTTCACACCCTTTGCAATATGACATTGGAGTTCTTCCTATCAAGGGACAGAGTCTCTTTTTCCATCTCTTGAATTTGTGCTGGGACTCTGTTTGCTTTAGTCAATAGAATATGATATAAGTGGCAGAGTGCCAGTCCAAGCCTGGGCTTCAGGAGGGCTCGTGTACTCTCCTGGACCCCCGTCTCCACCACTAAGGCCGTCCTGGACAAGCTCTGATAGCTAGTTAACTTCCAAATGTGTGAGAAAGCCAAGCTCAGATCCACAGCCCATAGCTGACCAAGGATGCATAGTGTGTTCAGTTGAGACCAAAAGAGCTACTCAGCTGACCCGCAGATGTGTGAGCAATCAAAATGCTTACTGTTTTAAGCCACTGGATTTGAGGTGGTTTGGCTTTAGCTGTTTTCTTACTATCTTTATGTAGCCTCTGGGATTGGTTAGAAAGGAAAGATAAAGGACATGATACTATATAAAAGGATGTTAAAATGGAAGTTTTGATTGAAGTAATGAGTTAAGATAGCCCTCAGTGACCAAAAATAGGTTGTGATATAGACCAACTAGTAAAAAGTTCAAAGTAGGAGTCCTAGAAATTACTTAGATATTAGCAGAATGAGGGCATGAAAGCATATTGAATAGAGATAGGGAAATGACTTACGAAGATTCTTAGAGCTTGTTCTCCAGGGGAGAGGCTTCTTCCCTCAGGTCTATTGCAAGAGATCTCAACTGGATCATTTGGAGAGCTTGATCTTTGAAGTTGGAGGGCAGAGTGCATTAGTGTCTGCCTCAGTCTTCCCCAGGAAACCCAGAGCAGAAGAGCTCAGTGGAGAGCGCTTTGATATGGTAGCCTGGAAACCTGCTGTATTTTGTGATTGGCATATAATCCCAAGGTTTTTAAGGAAACACATGTGGGAGTGGTTTTCCCCTATGGACTGGATGTGGACTTCACATGCAAGAGAGCCAGTGTGAGGGTCATATTAGATCTAGTCTAAATGATACCTCTAGAGGACAGCTGGACCTTAATAGAAAGGAAGCTGGAAATGGATGCTGGATTCGTGGGATGGCAGAGAGAGGAAGTGACTCTGAAGTAGACTGTATTTACCTAGGTCAGTGGTTCTTAACCAGGGGTGACTTTGCCCTCCAGCAGACTTTTAGCAAGATCTGGAGACATTTTGGTTACAGCCTGGGGACATGCTACTGGCATCAAGTGGGTGGAGGGCAAAGATACTGATAAACATTGTCGAATACATAGGAAAGCTCTTCACAACAAAGCATTATTCACTCCAAATGTCGATAGTGCTAAGGTTTAGAACTCTGGCTGGCTTAGGTCAAGGTGATGTTGGGGGCCTCTAAAGAACAAAAAGCAAGAGGGAGTCAGTTTTAAACATGTGCCAGGATCAAACAGCACAGAACCATCTGAGGTGTATGTCGTGTAAGAACATTCCTAACCTTCTAACACATTCCAGCTGCCTCACTTCCGCCTTCCAGCTCCCAACCTACCAGAACCATTGGAGTCGAGTCAGAAAACTTGATTATCAAGAAGAAGAAGTAGGATGGAAGTGCAGCATGGAGAAGGCGAAAAGAAATACCATAACCCCTTTTTCGTCGACAGCGGCCATTTTGCAGCAGGCCTCAGCTGGGCAAGAGGAAATTTGTTATTAAATTGGGTTTGGAGTTTGGAATATTTCACAGGACTGGACATTAGAATTATGGTGTTGAGATCATGTTTACAGCTTAATGTAACCCCAGGACTCCTGGAGTGAGCAGAATTGTTTTGGGATTTACTTGAAATTTTATCCAGCACATTCTAAAGGGCTATCGGGATGAAAAATACAAAAGCGTCTGATTACATTTCTGGGGTTCTGCTTGTTTTATATACCCATTACCATAGAGCCACTGTAAAAGCTGGGAACAGTCATATATATTATCTCATTTAATCACCAGAATTAAGGAGAGCAACATTTTTCTCTTAATGTTTGAAGCACAGTGATTATTCTTACCTTGCAGGGAGGAAGCAAAGGCTTAAATATGTGAATTGACTTGACCAGATTGCACAGCCAGGAAGAGTTGGTTGGTGGTGCTGGGTGGGGGTGGGTGGGACACGCAGGAGGTGTTTCCAGCGATATCTATGCAGTTACATTTATTTTCAGGATCCTAGTATCCTACTGATAGAATGCAGGAATCCCCAAAGTTAGATTATTTTCATATCAGTGAAAACAGAGAGAACAAGAGTTTTTAATACACTGCACATCAACTGGCTCCAAGAAATCATTTAGAGCCAATTTTTTTTTGAGGTTTAGGCATGTGGAATGAGAAGTCCAGAGTTGAGTCCTATTCCAAAGGAATCTTTTTTGTCACTGTTGAGTTAGACAGAGGTGTGTCCTCTCTCCCTGCAGGCTGAAAGACTTTTTCATGGCACTTTGCATAAATCTACAGTACAACCTGTGTCACGTTGTTTTATTATTTCTCATGTTTAATTTTTCTTTCCAAGTAGGTAATCACCTTCAATTTGAAGCTTTTTGCTTTATTCATTTTTATAACTAGTAGCAACGAATACATAGTAGATATTCAATAAGTGGATTAAATAGTTTATTGAGCTAAGATCCTTGCTTTCAAGGAATTTACAGTGTGTGTTGGGGAAACATGAAAAGAGAGAGTTATAAAATAGATGAATGGTATAATTTCTATTTAAAGTTACATATACATCAGTTCATGGCCCAAAAATAATGCCTGGAGAACTCTGCATCAAATGGTTAACAGTGGTTACCTTTGTGAGATCAAATTATGGGGGATTTGTTTTATTTCTGCATAATATATTTTAGAAGTAAGCAGAAGTGTTTGAGTCATTTAGTATTTAGTCAGGGAAGATATAAATAAGAGAAACAAAATACTGTTGTATGTGATTAGTTTTAAAATGAGTGTGGCATGCAGCCAGCATAATAGGAGTCCAGAGGGAAATTCAGGCTGGAGTGGTCAGGGAAGCCTCTAGAAGGACTTTGAATCTTACTCATTGTTCAGACCTTTGTAATAGATTTCTGAAAAGCATCTGAGTCCCAATTTTCCCATTTGATCTCAGGATCTTGTTATCGCTTTTAGAAAAGCCAATGCCATCTGTTTTTGGAAGCTGGCACCCACACCCGCCTGCTAATTTGGACTTCTAAACCACTTTAAAAATTAATGTCTTTATAAAAGGTCTGCAACTCCCTCTTAAGAGTTTAATATCATATTTATAAACTCAGTCCATATTGAGTTCCAGCTTATTGCAAATAATTTACAGTGTTGTCCTGCTCAGAGCGTAACTAATGTGGATCCACAGCTGTGCAGATAACTTTTCCTATCAGTGGATGATAAACTATAAGTGGCTCTATTTGGATGTGGGGAAATTGTCCAGATTTTATTTTATTTATTTTATTTTTTAGGCGAGGCAACCCTTGGTTGACCTTACAGATTGCAAGGACCTTGTCAGCTTACAATCCCTTATTTTTTAATTTTTTTATGCCTACAGTACCTGGTCTTCCTAGCTGGTCTCCCATCCAAGTACTAACCAGGCCCAACCCTGCTTAGCTTCCGAGATCAGATGAGATTCGGCTTGTTCAGAGTAGCATGGCCGTAGACCAGGATCACATGGCTGTAGACAAGGAAATTGTCCAGATTTTAAAATCTGCATTGGAGCAACTAGGAGGGAAATTCTACAGCAATAGCTTCTCTTACCTGGAAATCATCTCAATAGTAATAAATAGAACCAGCCGCATTGCTACTAGTTATACCTAAGAAGAGTGAGCTGCTCATAAAGTTTACGGCCCTGTGGTCTGCTCGCATGAACACTTTCCTGAGTAGTTGCTAAATAGTTTGGAAAGTGGGTCAGCCAGCCCAGGGGCCCTGAAGTCAAGAAGAAAGATCTGGAATGGGCTAATAGTTGGACTCAAGTTTTGGTTTTAGGTCAGTTGCTTCATAAGGATGAAATGCGTAATGGATATTGTTTATCCCTTTCACTTGTGCCTAAATATCTCTTTAGTAATTTCTCGGTATTTCAGGATCCTGAAAATCAGCTCTGTTCTTTCCCCGCAAAACAGGTATGAGGTTCTTGTTTTCAAGTTCATGGTTCCTGTGCAAGACTCATTCTACCTACATCTTGAAAGTCCTAGTTACCTTGACTCTACTGACAGCCTTTGGGATGAAGTACCAAAGGTGTTTGATTCTAAATTTAAATTAGAAACCCAGCTAGAAATTTTACACACTGTTCTGTTCAGCTATATTGAATCTGTATCTTCACTATATTTTTATTCATTTTTGTCAAACATTAATTAAAGAGTACTTACAAGCACTCAGAGTGATACTTAGTGCTAGGGATAAAATGTTTAAAAAAACCCCATATTTTGTTTATCCTGCTCTCTCAGCCTAGAATTACCTTGAATGAACCTGGTAGTCTAATGTCATATCCAGAGCAAATATAAGCACTTGCTTTTATTTTAAAATTGTGTCCTGCTGGGTCCTGGTTTCTGATGAAGTGCCAGTACAGAAGGTAAAGGAGAGAAACCAGGTTTCTAGAGAAGATTCTGGTCAGGCTTGTCCCAACCATCAACCAGAGCAGCTCCCATCTTATACTCAGAGTCTATGATAGATTATTATTTGGGAAAATCTTCCTTCCTTCCTCCTGCCTCCATGGAGAAGAAGACATACCCACACATTGCTGTTGGGCTTGGCTATGAAATTTGCTTTGGCAGATGGAATGTGAGTGGAAATGACAAGGTGCCCTTTCTGAGCCTAGGCCTAAAGAGGCATTGCTCTTTCTGCTCGGCCCACTGAAAGCTTCCAAGCTCAGTCATGAGAATATATATCCAAAATAGCTTCTGTCCTCCAGCCTGCTCCCCAGAGTGAGACACATGAGGCATAGCTAGACACATGTTCACAATAAACATTTATTTTATGACATGGATTTGTTTGTGGTTGTTTATAAGTCTATAGAAAGTGATTGATACAAACACCTAAGTGTAAGATCTCATTTGGACTAAGAGTTTATTCATTAATTCATTCAGAAAACTTTGAGTGCTCTATATATGCCAGGCAGGACACCACTGGCATAGGTGGTTTAAAATTCCTGTTGGCTTTGCTCATCTTCCAGACTTCTGCTCTTTATATTTGATGAAAAGAGGTTTACGGTTATTTATATTATAGAGACTATAAGAAATACAATCAAGACACAGACTCTCAAAGGAAAAAAAATACTAAAACATCATTTTGAGAAGTGACAAAAACCTGACAACAAATTAATGTCGATTACGTGCAAAAAATAAGCAAACCATATGCAAATAAAGATAACTGAAAACTATATTTTTACAAAAGTGGTGGCCCATGATAAGAGGACTAGTTCCTAGCATTTACAATTCCAGTTATTTCTCTGAGAATCGTGTATTAAAGAAACCCAACAGGAATCTCTGACAGTGTTACAACAAAGGAGGCTAATATGACAAAGCCAGCTTTCCTCTGCCCTGTGTGACTAGAGCTTATCTTTCAGGCCTGGGGAAGGTGCCAGAGATGATCTGAATGTATTTAGAATGAATCTTCTTAATGATCTGTCAAGTTCAGTGGAATTTCCAGACTTGGGCTTTAATAATTTCCTGGTTTTTAGTACCTGAGCCTATAAAGATGATATATGGGCCGCAGAGGATGGAGAATGTGGCCAGGTTACAGTGACAAGGTGGGAGCAGAGGAGGTGGAGCCACCGTCAGAATAGGTGGCACGTGTAAACCCTTCTGTTTGTGTCTCTTGGGTGCACACCTGTTTTTGCATCTGGGGACAAGGGGATGGAGAAAGGAGAGGTGAAGTAGCTAGGTTTGGAATTAGGAAATAGACAAAGCTGGAATGTGGGGGCCCTCTGCCCTGCCTTTTTACAAAGCCTTCCTGAATCCTGCCTTCTCTTGCTCCCATACTCACTCCATCCCTAGCCTCTTTACAGTCTGTCCTATTTTCTTCTCTCAAAGGCATTGCTTGATCAGTTGTCTTATAAATCACAGTGTTTTAGAACTCGATGGTGTGATAGAATTATAAATAAGGAGACACATTCCAGACCCCTCATTTACAGATAGGAAATCTGAGACCCCAAAATGGACTGACTTCAAGTACATTTTCCAGCTGGTTAGTTGCAGATCCATGACTGGATCTCGACCTCAGATGATGCTCTTTCCTGTGAATTAATCTCTGCTATAGGCTTGAGATATTATCATCACCCTGAGACTCTTAAAGAAAAAAATATAATAGAGATATAAAAGGATGGAAGTATAATTAAAAGATTTCAGTTATTAAAGACAGGCAAGCAGGGAGACATTTATAAAATAAGGAGACCTTGAATATCTCTCACAAGTTCTGTCTGCTATCTCTTATTCTGCCCAGGGGTTGACGGGGTGGTGGGCAATTTTTTTTAAATGAGAGAGCCTCTAAATCTGCCCATCGTGAAAGAGGGGTTATCCTTTAGAAGTTCAGTACGCATTGACACTTTGAGCATCCTAAGCTATTATGTAAGTCCCTTATTAGCTAATTCTATCATAGCAAATATAATTGGGTACTATTTTGAAATATTAAGGGAGATCTCCCCTTTTATCTCTCATTCTTTTTATTTCTAGGGCCTCTCCCTGCTTTCATTTATTCGAATAAGGCATTTCATGTGATGGGCTGACACACGACAGAATGCAATTAAAACAAAGAATCTAGATCTAGAGGGGACTAAATGATGAGTACAGAACTTCTAGCCGCAGCCTGGACAAGACCTCTGGAATTGGAGAGAGGAAGAGAGTTGAAAAGGAGAGAGGAAAATTTAGAAAGTGACTTTTTTTGGGGGGGGCTCTGCACCTTGTCCATCCTTTGCTGAGCTCTGGAGGCAAACAACAACAACAAACAAACAAACAAAAACTCCTGTTGATAAGTTCGGAGAGAGAGACTGTGGTGTTTATTGATTAACTAATGTTTCATAATAAAGTACCTCAAACAATGAGCATTTACTTAACTCATGCATCTGTGGGTTGGCTGGGAGCAGGCTGAAATTGGTCAGAACTTGGTGGTTCTGCTGATCTCAGCTGGGCTTGTTTACTCATATGTCTGGGTGTTGGCTGGGGATCAGATGATCTAGCCTGGACTTACTGGAGAAGCTTGGCTCTGCACCACATATTTCTTATTCTCCTCAGGTCAGTGGTCTTGCCTGGGTATATTCTTCTCAGGGACATAGTAGAGGTGTAAGAGTGAATGGAAACATTCAAAGTCTCTTAAAGCCTATGCTTGAAATTGGCACAATTTCTTTTATCTCATTCAGTTATTAAAGTCATGTGGCCAAATGATAATCAAAGGACAGAGAAATACAATTTACTGGAGGAATTGCAAAGTCACACAGTGAAAGGTGTCCCTACAGAGAGAGATGAAGAATTGGGCCAGTTATGCAAATGACCATACTGCCCTTTTCTGAGTAGAACCTAAAGAGAGGGCAAACCTCAGCATGCCATGGGAGCAAATACTTGTGTTATTTGTCTGGAAGATAGCAGAACTTTAACTAGTCTTCCAATTTACCTGCATCTCATAGAAATATTTCCTGTGATGTTGGCCAGGGCATTGATGTAACACAAAGAGACAAACCTGAAGCCATCAAATGGTTATATCCTAGCAATGACACACCGGTTTAAAGGCTGAGGACCACAGGAAATGATGGATAGTCATAGTGCATGCCTGTATGACAACCAAAGACTTGTTGCCTTCTTGCTCCAAAGCCTTGGCACCATGAGAACTTTCTGGAACCTAGACATAATCTCTAGAAAAGAGGATGGATGTGTGTTAGGTGGGGTTGGGGGAAATTAAATTGGCTGAGATTAAGTTTTTTTTTAAGTTGGCATATACTAAAACATGTTATAATTTATCGGTTTTTAAAGCTCACTGAATAATTCTTTTAAAATTATTTTTCAGTTAGAGTTGACATTCAATAAGGTAGTTCTCTTTTTAATTTTTGAGGAATCTCCAAACTATTTTCCATAGTGGCTGCACCAATGATTAATTCTTTTGAGTACTCCAACAACTAAGTATTCCAAATAATATGGACTAGAGTACTAGCCAATAGAAATATAATATATAAGTCTCAGGTATAATTTTAAGTTTTCTAGCAGCCACATTCAAAAATATAAAAAAAGACAAGTGAAATTAATTATAATAACACATTTTTGTTTAATATATCCAAAATATTATGAGATTAAGTTTTTACCACTAGTTGGTATGGGAGATTCAAATAGAAATTAAGTTTAAAATCACATTTCTGGCATATCTGAGTTTCTGGTTTGCACTTGATACCAGCTTTCCATACTCCTTAATTTAACTACAAGTTCTGTTTTCTGACTTAGTCATTGCTTTTATAGACTGCCCTATTTCCAATATCAGCACTAGTGTTGGCTTTCTTGTCACCAAGCAATATTTTTCTCTTAGGATTCCATGAGAGTCACCGATGACAGGAAGTGGTGGCCTTGAAATGCAGAGGCTGCATGATCAGTAAGCTCACCTACTAAATGACTTGGTCCAGAACACTGGCTTTGTGACCCGTGTTTCAAATTCCTGCTGAATGGCCTTACGAGTTATTCCACATTTTGGACCTTCTTTATTGCCCTCAAATATTAAATACAGAAATGTCCAGAGTTTACTGTGCAATTTTTTCTCATCTGAGCCATCTTCCACACTCCACTTCCCCCACCACCTTCGCAGTGAAGAAAGTCAAGTTCAGAAGATTTCAGTGAATATGTAAACATACTTCCATTTCTCCCTCCTTAAGGATGCTCTCAGTGAAAAGGAATTTCTTTGGATATACTTCATTTTCAACTTTGTAAACAAGCTAAGCTGGAGTTTCACTCCTGGGATTATTACTAGGGTTGGCTCTTCTCCAACTCAAAGAAGAAAAAGGTACTAGTTTAATTATAGATGGCATCAGTTAATATTGGAGGGTAGGTGTGTTGAATTTCATAGTTTTCTCGGCCATGGCAAAACTTGGGATAGGTGATGTACAGATAAGAGAAGAAGGTGTGAACAATCTAACAGATCTTGTTCTCTTTGTCTATTTTATTTAAATCTTAAAAAGACCCTTTTAAGATAGTCTTTAAGGGGATATTAAAAAGACCCTTTTAGGGGAAGGGGGCATCATCCTAATGTCACAGTATTGTTTATCATCCATTCTCACAACTCAGATGAGTTTCCTTCTGAAACAGGTTGGCTATATTGGAACTTCGTAGGGAGCCGCCTACCTGCACATGATATGTGGACACAACAGAATGAATTCTTGTGGAAATGGTTATCCATCATTCTCGTTGGGTGCCTGGTGGGACAAAAAGTTTTCTTCTTCTTAGAGACTTGCTTTGATGGTAGGACTCATGTGATACAATAATTTCTCTATTGAGTAAAAGTGGCCCTTCAGTCTCGTAAAGACTTCAGTCCAACAGGGTCCCTGGGCTCAGACCACATCCCCTTACATGTGTAATGGAATGGGTTAGTGGGAATGGAGGAGAGCCTTTCTGGAATACTCTCTGGGATCAGATCAAGCCACAGCAAGCCACCTCAGATTGTGTTCCATCTTTCACCTCCCTGCAAGTCCTCACCATCCCTTAACAGGAAAAACACACATGTACGCTTTCTCCTCCAATTTCATGCATAATTGTGAACATCCCAAATCATTAGCATCTGGGGGAAAATCCCCCTCAATCTTAAAACAAAACAAAAACCCAGGACCATTCTCATCTGCCCTAGAAGAAAAATATTTCCTCCTGGAGGGGATACGAAGGAGTGGGTTGCCCTTTTCTCTTGACTGGGCTGTGCCATTATCGATGAAACAAAAATATAGGAGGGAAAATCCCTAAAGTTGGGTTTTCATAGGGAAACAGGATGGCTGATCATATTCTGCTATGTTTCTTCTGTGGAAGTAAAGTCGAAGTTCATTCAGGTTCATTGTTTACCCAAGATTTCATAGAGACTAAGTGGCAAAATGAGGATTAAAGCTTTTCCTTTTTTTTTTTTTGATTCCAACAGTCATGATTTTTTCACTGTTCCAGAGCATATAGCTTTTAGGTCGGCCCTAACTAATAAATACTTGTTGTGAGCAAAAGAAAAGAGAAAGTCCATTTAAATTTAAAGCCGAGACTTATAGCATACAATACAATGAAACGTGCTATGCTGGGGCGGGGAGTGGGGGGTGGGTGGGTGGAAAGTAAGGCTGAATCCCCAGTTCTTGAACGCCACCTTGCTCCTCTCATATATATGCTCAGCCCAGAGCTCAGGTGGTGGTTGAATTTGGGAGGGTTAAGGGGTGTTGACTAAAATGACGAAAGCAGAGATGGATTCCAATTCCATTAGAGCTCAGCCTAAAAGCACTTTCTTTTCTCTGAGTGAAGCAAAGATCAAATGAAAGACAGTTGCTGGGCCCGTCACTTGTTTCCTGGAATCTAATGGACCATGAGAGGCAGGACGTTCATGTGACTCTAGATGCAGCCAAAGATGATGCTTTTAAACTGCTTGCTGGGGATTACAAATGTCTCCTTCTTTTAAAACATACTTTGTCCGTGTGACCAAGTCAGGAATTTTAGAAGCCACTTCCATCCTTTTCTTTCAGCTCGATCGAGGTTTAGGCATGAGATTGACCGATGAATTGATTCATTTAATGGGCAGTAATTAATAAGCTCAGAAAGGAATTTCAGAAGTTGATCTGAGTACTTCCATCTCCCAGCTGGGTCCTTATTAGAGTCAGAGTGATTGATTGATTTACTCATTCATTTATTCACCTGTTTTTCTAATTGACAGGTTTGTGTGCTTAGTGATGCACTTGATTAATGTTTCCAAATACGTGGTTTTTATAATTCTCTCTTTTTTGACATAGTGCAAGACTGAACACTGTTTGTTAACAGAGTATTAACTGAGTTAGAAAAATGCATACCTATCACATCAAACTCATAATTTCATGATTATCACTTCTTAGAATGTAGCTAAAATAGATAGTTAAAAGAAGGCAAATTTAAAGAAAAAAACCAGTGAACAATAGTAGAGATGAGATTGGATGTCTGCCCATCAAATTGTAAGCCTTAGCCATATCTATAGCCTCTATAGCAATGCTTAGCACAGTACCTGGCACGCACTAGGTGCTCAATAAGTGTTTCTGGAATAGATTCAGTTCCTGTGCCTGGCAAACATACCACTGAGCTGGAGGGTCTCTTTGGGAGCTGTGACTTTTCTCTTAGCTTGCCACTGATCTCAGATTTGAAGCTGGTAACATTAGCTTATGTTTTCTGTAAGAAGCATCAGAAATTTAAAGATTAATAACAATAATTGTGTTGATGACGATTATAATCATAATAGCTATTTATTGAATGTTTCCCATTTTCTAGGCATTGTTTTACGTGAGAACACATCATTTCTAATTTCTGATCTTCACGACGACTGTGGCATAGGTTCTAATACTCTCTTTTTTACAGATGAGAAAATATAGACTTAGAGGGATTAAGATCACTCAGCTACACGTGCCAGAGCAAGAAAAGGAATTTTCACGTATGACACCTTGTGTATATTCCTCTGTGCAATGCTGTCCATAGACTTTTTTTTCTCAAATGTGGCTAACAAAGTCATTCTAATGCTAATTTGTGCATCACTTACCTGATTACAGATCAGAACTGACTGCATCAGAATGGCAGTTCAAAGTGGCTGAATTACCTCCTTGCCACAGTGAGAGGACAAGAAATTGTGCCCATGTAGCCATCAAGCCTTCCAATTATATTTTTTTACTTCGTTCCACCAAAAAAAAAAAAAAAAAAAAAAAAAGAAAACAAAAAGCTGGCCAGCCTTGAGCTCTCTAGAAAAATCTTTGAACTGTGGTTTTTACATTAAAGCTATACCTTGTAGCTTTAGGGTGGAGCGATGGGAAGCAGAAGGAGCAAGGAAGGCCAACAGAGGTTTGGTAAAATAGGATCAGGTGCCCACCTGTTTGATAAGACAAGAAACAAAAGTAATTTAGAACTCTGTCCTTCAGACTGAAATGACTCTGTGCTCGCCTTTCTTTGACATCCCAAGAGAGGGATAATAAGGGATCTTTCAGTGGGGCTCTGAAAGACATTCCTTGTGTACTAACCACTTCAAGCCATCTCAAGCCTTTTATTCCAGCCACTGTGTGGCAGCCAGTTCTGGGTATGCTTCGACCAGCTCTGTAGAGGCAACCTGAGTGCCGCCCTGTCTCACTTCCTGCCATGGACCTCTCTGGCATTCCAATAGAGGCCACCTATGGGAATAGATGCAACCCTCAAATGCAAAGGAGTCAATATCCTATGGGAGACAGAAACTGATAAGTAAAATGCTCTCCCTTTATTTTCTTGGTGGATTATTCTGAGATGCACATCGGTAGGTGTCCAGGGAGGTTCCAGGGGATCCAGTAACTAGTAGCCCACAGTGGTGGCCAACTCAGTAACACATCCTTGTGTTGGTCTTTCATTCTATTTCACTTGCCCTGTCCCTTACTTCCTTCTTGCTCCCAGGGAGAATGGTTCCAAATAAACTGTGTACACATGATAAACCTTTGCTTCAGGCTTTTTTAAGGGGCAACTCAGTCAACACAGGATTCTAAGAGTAATATTAATGAACATGTCAAATTTGCATGACATTTTACAATGTACTAAGCTTTTACCCCTTTCATCTGCATGAACACCAGTTATACATACAAGTATATATGTGTACAGTATGTCATACATGGATTATTATTATACTCATGTGCTAGATGAGACAATTAAGATTCTAAGAGGTGAAGCAATTTATTTGAGGGCACACAGAAATTGACAGTTGAGCAAGGATAAGAATATTGTTTTTTGAGCTCTTAGTTCAGTGTTTTTTCTACTTTGACTACATTCAGAGTTCTGGAACCACTTGCCTAGAACTTCGAAAACTGGAATAGTATTCCAGACTTTTGCCTTTACTAGGTTTCAGTTACTAGTACATTATATGTATCGATGAAATTAATGTACATCAAAGTACATTATATGTATTGATGAATTTATTCAAATGACTAAACGTGCCCACTTAAGTGTAGTTATATATTTCCTGAAGCTTTTCTTAAGCGAGTATTCATTTCTTTTACTTCTCCTGGGTCTGATTTGAGGCCAGCCTGCTTCATAAGCAGCTTCCCTTTTCACAAAAATAGTGGGAAGAAGGTATGCTAGTAAATACTGCTACCATTTATTGAGAATAAGCACTGCTCTATGTGTTTTCCATGGTTATCCTGATAAATCCTTAAAGATCTTGTGAGGCATCATTAATATCTACATTTTGAGATACTGAGGCACAGAGCAGTGAAGTCACTTACCCAGGATCACACAGCTAATAATCTGTATAGTCAGCACTTGAAATCAGGCTGACTCCAGAGCTCGCCCTCTTAAATATTATTCTATACTGTCTGGATGAAAAAGTGTATTTAATATTGCTCATTTGTCATTTTATATTAAATGGTAACTACTGCTCAGTTCCCCTGAGCCTGGGAGATGGTGATGAGAGACTATCTCTTCTTCCAGAATCCACTTCATCAACTGTTTTTGCAAAATATAGCAAGTTATGACTATATTGAAGTTATCGCTCTGCCTGTAATACTGACATTTAACAAAGACCCAAGGGGGAGGGTTATTTGAGAATGTGCTCAATGTCTTGAGTCTCTTATAGGCAATGGAATATGATTTTGTGAGAAAATATAGGCATGTATTAAGAAATTAGTTCATCTATTTTGAATCCTCATTAATGTATATTAGAAGTTATTTCTAAGACTAATCATTCATAGATTTAAAAATTAAACATTAAACTTCTAATGAACTTGAGGAATAAAATGAAGAAATAACATGGAGTCACTATGGTCAAGCTGTTCAATTATTAACTTAAAGTGGGCTGATGCGTAAGGAAATGATTATTTTTGTTTCAGCTGACCTTAAGAACTTAAACTTTTGAACTTTCCCGTCCTGCATCAGTACCAGGATGCACATCAGTGTGTTGTGCATTAGTGCCTGGACATACATCCAACTGTCAGTTAACCATCTGAATGACCTCAAGAAGAAAATGTTTTATTTTCTAGACCTCTGGACACCTGATGATTACTCTCTTGGACCAATTGGAGGCTAAGAATGCAGAACTGATTCTTCTCAAGAATGTACTTTTTACTGTAAAACTTTCAAAGGGTATATGTGTGTATATATATGTGTATATATGTGTGTGTGTATGTATGTATGTAGTATGTATGTATGTTTCCTTTAATCATCTAACTCTCCTTTGGGAGGCGGAGCAATGTGACTTTTCCTTTCACATGTGAGGAAATTGAGATCGTGGGACATAAAGAAGCCTGCTCAAAGCCACATTAGTGAATGATGGCTTATTTTTCTGATCCAGAAGTGACTGACTCTAGACAGGCATGCACGTGACCACTGAATGATCCAGACTTCCATCAGGGCACCCATTGGTAGTGGTCTCACAGGAGGGTAGTGGGCATTAGGAAGACAGGACACATTTGAAGTCTGTTCCCAGACTCTGTGGTCAGAATAGTTTATAGACTTTGAGCAAGAGGTAGTGCCTTTCACCAAGTATTCCTATCATGATTTCCTGGGCTGACAATAGCCAGTTTTAACAGAGGCAGGCAGTGGGGCCCTGTTATTTCTTACTCTTATGACCTGAGGCAAGCCACTCCTCCTCTCTGTATGATCTGTAAAAAGTGGATAATTACGTTTGCGCTACAGATTTGTGGACTAAGTGAGATGCTATAAATAAAGCCTTAGAACACTACCAGGTGTAAGTAAGTACTGCATAATGGGAGCTGTTCGATGGGTGGAAAAATAGCAGCAGGGAGGTCTGGAAGTATGCAAAAACAGGGAGCCATACCTAAGAAAACTGCTCCTGACTCTTGCAGTATGAAGTCACAGAGAGGATCGTTCAAGAGAAGTGACCAGTGGGCATAGAACTGTAGAGTTTTAAAAAAGATATATCTGCTAAAATATTGGCAGAATTTCATCTCCACACACACATCCACACCCACACATCTGGGCGCTTATTGCTGTTACGATGCTCATTTGGCTTCCTTTGGAAGGAAAGGACCAGAGGCGGTTTCGTCAACTTCATTGCTGAGAGAATGTCCCCAAGGAGACCTGTCTCCATGGGCCTTTCATGTTGGATTTGGAAGAACTTGCAAGTGAGATCAGTACCTCTTTCACTGTTTTGAAGCTTTGCTCTTTGTAGTGACATGTTCTCAAGGCTTCTAAGGGAGATTCTGAGAAAGTAATGAGCAGAAGGAAGCCAGGCTTCCAATTGGGTAAAGGCTTACAACTTTCTATCGGTGGAGAAGGATATGATTTCTGAATGGGGAAAAGAAATAGAATGCTTTGTAACAGCAAGCTGTTCTTCGTATAGGTTGATGGCACTTCTGGCCTGCTGTTCCCTGGACCTACTGGTTGATCCATTTCCTTACTGTCGGGTTGGGTCAGCACCGAGCCTTCCACACTAACACTCCCAAGGTGGGCGCTGGGGTGATGGTGTGTGACAGCCCGTCTGGGGAACCATCTTTGGCCTCATTATCCATGAGATCTAACCACTGAGCTAACCAACAGAATTAACCAGACATGGTATATATTGTATTGTCCTGGGGGTTCCGTATGGGTGTTTCCATAAAATGGCAATTTCTCCATTCAGACCCTAAAAATGAAACTCTTGAGCATCAGAGGGAGCAGCAGGAGTGAGAACACCATCAGAAGAGCACAAAGTAGAGAGAACACTGTCAAGAGATGACTGTTTTTATACTGTCTGTCTAAGCAGGGAGCTGTTATGATGCATTAACTCTGAGAGAACAGGTGAGGCCTGGTGCTCAGATGAGAGATGAGCTATGAGGCAGCCACCTGGAGAGCCAAATGCTCATTGTCCTTGTGTCTTGGAGAGCCTGATATCGACTACACAGCTCTCTTGTTGTTTCCTCCTTTCTATCAAACTGCTTTTATCCAAGAGCCATTAGCTGTCAGCTGTTCCTCTCCTGGCAGGACCAGGATTAGAGTGGGCTGGCGGATGGCAGGTACCCTTGGAAATGGTGGCTTTTGTCTGTGCCTTGTCTTTGCAGAGTGAGGAGCAGAGAGAGGTCAGTGAAGCCCTAAAAACTGTCATGCGTGAGGAGAAAGGGATATAGTGTCCCTTTTTTGGAATAAAGGAGTAAGAGTTTTACTTCTTCCTTTAGTTGCCCAGTTATTTCTTTCTCTTCTTATTCTATAGAGCAGAAATAACCAATCCAGAGCCTCTGTCTGAACTGAATTTTGTTCTAAGAATTATGCCTCATCTTACACGTTCCTGTGTTTTCTTTGTCTTCCCTAGGCTGATCCTGTAGGGCATTTGCTATATTCAGAACTTTTCCCCAAACTCCAGTCCTCCCACCCTGAAAGATGACTTCTAAACCAAAGTGAATTTCCCTCTTTCTTCCCAGGGTAATGACTGGTACCCACTTTGCAGAAATCACCGGTCACCTAGTTTTTCTCCAGGACTTCTGTTACTGAACAGTATGCCCAGCACTCTGTATGGGTCCAGAGTAATTTGCTTTTGAAAGCAACGGAAACATTGTGCTGTAATTTTTGTAGTCTACTGCCTATAAAAGATTGTAAAGGCTCGCGTTGGCCTCTGATGGTTCTTTTTAATTGTAACTTGCAAGAGTGAAATGAATTGCTTTAACACATGGGTTTGTGAAGTGCAACTACTGCCAAACTAATTTCATTCTCTTGAGGGAATCTACAGATGAAGATTTAAGTAAAGATGAAAGCAATTCAGCCATTTTAGACCAATTCCCAAAGGCAATTCTGGGCCCTCAGATATTTCCCAGCAGTTGTTGCTGTGAAGTCTAAGGAGTGAGGAAATTAGTCTCGATGTAAGAGAGACTCAGAGGCCTTGGTCGGCTCTTTCTTTGGGCAAGCTCTACAAGCCTGTGAAGCTCCAGCCACTTGGCTGGAGAGTACAGATGTAGTTGTTCATTGTAGCCCTTTAATGAATGTAGGAAAACTGTCAAAATCTAGCCCCCTCTAGTGATGACCATGTTCTGAGATGAAATGCTATGCAGAGGCTCATAAAGTGATGCCAGGCCTTGATATTACTCACCACCCTTTAAGAATGCCCTTGCTCTACTTCCAACAGTCAGTCCTTCACCCAGAATTCCTCCTTTTAGATCCATTATCATTCACGTTGCATGTTGAAGCTTATTTTTCAAACATCTCTTCCTGGGATGGTGTGTCAGTTAGTTTTTGCTGTGTAACAAATCACCCCGAAACCTAGCGGCTTAAAACAGCAACCATTTATTGACCTTATAATTCTGTTGGTTGGAAATTTGGGTTGGGTCTAGCTAGGTGGCTTTTCTGTTCTCTACTGGGCTCACTCATTTATCTTAATTGCAAGACGGTCCTATGGCTGGTTAATTAGCATGGTCTCGGTGAGGATAGCTTATCTCCACTCCTTGTAGACTGTCATCCTAGAGCAGGCCAGCCCAGGCTTGTTCACGTGACCACTGGGTAAGGTTCTCAAAGAGTGTGGAAGCTGTAAGGCTTCTTAAGGTTTGGGCTCTGGAATTTGCAGAGTCTCTTCTGCCACATTCTATTGGTCAAAGCAAGTTACAAGGCCAGTCCTGATTGGAGAGGTGGGGAAACAAATTTCTCTTGATGGGAGGATCTGCAAAGTCACACTATAGAAAGTGTGAATACAGGGAGGGGAATAATTGAGACCATGTTTTACAAGCAATATTCTACAGCGTAGAGAAGACCTGCGTTTCACTTGGGACAGATTTGTGTTTTGTTTTGGTTTGTTTTAGGCAATTGAGGCTCATTTTCTGAGGAAAACATTAGACTGCTTTTTAAGGAATTTCAAATTATAGGTCTAGAGTTTATAGCAAAATATAGGTCTAGCAGTCTCTATGGAACTGAATGAAGTTCCCACCTTGCCTTCAATTATCAATGCAATGCCCAGTGCAAGTGCCTTTTTAGGGCTGTGTTTCCATGGATGTTCTCTTTGGTTCTTAGACCCCACTAACGTCACCTTTGTTGCTAGGCCTTCTGTCATTGCAAAACTAATACCATAAACTATTGCCAAGGGACAACACACTCAACTTTTCATGATCTGTGTTTTGATTATGTATGTTTTGATTTATCTGAGGTGACTCAGTCACTTGCTCTGTTGATATTTCCATGTTCACTCTGTTTGCATTTACCATGCATGCAGATTTCAACCAAGAAATAAAGCTGTCTCCTCTCTATTGTTGGGGAAGTTTGAGTGACTGAAGCTTGGCTTACACTGCTCTTTTTGAACGAATCTCATTGAGGATATGCTTAGTCCTTGTGTGGGAAGAGATGCAGGAAAGTCTGTGGTCATACTCATTGTCCTGAGTCAGGATCTTGTCTGGCAGGTACATTATACATCCCTCTTCCTGGATATCACATACAACTGAATTCAGTACAACTGTCAAGACAACTCTAAGAGATTTTTCTTTAGATCATTCACTCTTTTGGACTGTCCTCTTCTGCTCTCCTTTCTTACATGAATAATTTGAGATTTGACTGCATAATACATGCATGGTGGTTTATTTATGGTTTTCGATAGAGCCCTTGCATGCTTCATTGTGCTTTATGAAACTCTAATTTATTCAGATGATAAATCTCCCCTTTTCCTTTTCAGAGGTAGCTTCCTGAAGGACCTAAAATATAGTAAATATTAAAACAGTAATGCCTTAAAAGTATACTGTGGGGCTGAAGAGTTCATCTTCTAATAATAAGGGCCTACCACGAGACAGGTGGTGCCTAGGCACTTTAAATGCATGAATACATGAATAAATAACTCTCACTTGTAACCTTTAGGTTTGGTCGTCCTTATTTTATATGAGAAAACAGGCTCATAGCGGTTAAGTAACTTACTTAGAAGAGCATGGAATCAGTATCTCACTAAACCAGAGTGTGAACCAAGGTCAGTTTAGTTCCAGAGCCAGTTCTTCTTACATTACATGGGATTCTTACTGTGCTAGTGACCTTTGACTGCCGAGTCACCGCTGGCATCATTTTGTAGGAGTAGTCTTACTTCTTTCTGGAAGAAGCAAGGAAATCGATGCCCTCACCTCCTCATCTTCATGATTCCATGACATAGCTACGAGATAGAAGTAATCTTTTAAAAACTCATGTGAGATTGGAATGGCAGATATTGCCTGAGCCTTGGGGAAAGGCATTGGCAGAGTGGGGGATATGAAGTGGGTAGGGTGATTCATAAAGGTGCTTCTCCATCAGTCTTGAAAGTATGCATCTTAAACCTGAATCCCAAGATGTAAGAATGCATCTTACTATCAGGTTGCCCAGCATCAGTGTCTTAGAAAACTCTCAGCATGGAGTGGTGGTAAGGCTGCCAGCCTCTTCTCTCTTGACCTAGAATTGGATCTTGATGGTCTTGTAAGTCCTTGGTGGTGTTCAGAAATGAAGGCACCGGGTTAGATTCCAACTTCTTCGTAACACATCTCATTATTATTATTAACTATTATTGTTAATTGAAGTCAGTTACACCACAGCTGCTCCTGTAAATCAGATTATCAGCCTTACATAGATAGTTCAGCCTCCTGCCATGTTATGCTTCTAGAAATACCTTCACTCCAGGTAGTGTACTTGGTTTCAGTAGTTTGATTCTAATTTGAAAAGCATAGTTTTTGCTTCTAAGTTGTTTGGTTTCAAAGCATCATTTCTCAAGTGTGTTCCCAAGTCTGGAAAACCCTCAGAAATCAACTACATAATTTAGCTTATGAAAGGTTTGGAAAAAATTCTGCATTTATCATACCTGTTTTATCATACATGTTTAATACTGGGCAGAAATCAAGAGCTGCATTTGGACCTGTTACTTTTGAATTGCTTATTATATATCTGAGTGGAGATGTTCAGAGAACAAGTAGATCTATGAGCCAGGCACTCATGGAGAGACCAGATTTAGAGATAAATGTTAGAGAATTAAACAGCATATAGATATTTTCTTTAGAAAACATTTATTGTGATAAGAATACTTAACATGGACTCTATCCTCTTGACAGATATTAACTGTACAATACATTATTGTTGACTATAGGTACAATGTACAGCAGATCTCTAGAGCTTATTCATCTTATTCAAATGAAACTTTATGCCTGTTGATTAATAACTCCCCATCCCCCTGACCCCCGCTAACCTCCATTCCAGTTTAGCATGTAAATGCTTTCTATTGCAATGAGCCTCTCCCTAGTGTAAAGAGGGAGAAGAGGGCTGAGCT
Source organism: Pteropus medius (assembly GCF_902729225.1). Classification (NCBI taxonomy): domain Eukaryota; kingdom Metazoa; phylum Chordata; class Mammalia; order Chiroptera; family Pteropodidae; genus Pteropus; species Pteropus medius. The sequence goes on along the minus strand of NW_024340696.1, from coordinate 16,885,037 downwards.
AGGAACCTGGAACAGTTATGGGAAACTCATGGCTCCAAGGTATAATAAAATCACATCAAACAACATGGAAAGCTTTAAAAAAACACACATAAAGAGAATATATTAATTATGATTAAAAAACTTGAAAATTGACTGAAATAATATTAATTCACATAAAACCATGCAGAGTATTCAGTGCTTTTAAATTTAACTTTGGACCTTTTGCAATTTCAAAACAGTGACAGCTTTGCTGACAATAATATCTTGGATTAAAGGGTCTTTATGCTTCTAGCAGACTCTGTTCTCCGAAGTCCATAAGAGGGACTACACAGACCTCTTTTATTTATGGGTTCTTCTCATCGCTTCTCAGCCTTTTTGGTTAAGATCAAGTGTAGTATTTATGCATTCTTCCATTTGCACTCTCTGTGGAACCTCCAGAATTTTAGATCTGGATTATTGGCTTTGGCTTGAAAAGTTGAAGGGAAGATACAGGAAGGTAGAGGAAAGAAATTTAAAAATGCAACCTTAAATGAGCATGGGGACACATTCATCTTCACACACACAAATGTAGAGGAAGCAGTGGGAAGATAAAAGAATGAATACATACATCATTGAAGGAAACAATGTTAAAATACTTTCTTTGAGACCCACACTTGATGGAGGATGATTCACTTATAATGGGTCATATCTGTTGAAGATAGTCATATCTTTTCCCTGACTTATAAAAACTGTGATTTTTAGGCAGTTCTATATAATTTTGGGAAAATAATCTTGATAAAAGTATGTGAGTAGGGCTTTTTAGTTCTCTTCTTTATTTTTCAGATTATTTTTCAAATTATTTCTCCCAGGTTTCCAGACTTTTAGTTTGCTTGTTTTTCTCCATTAAAGAAAAAAAAAAATCATACCAGAGGGTAAAGGGGAGGGGAAGGGGGAAGTAGACAGGGTAAAGGGGGGTCAAATATGTGGTGACAGAAAGAAATCTAGCTATGGGAGGTGAACACACAGAGTAAATGTATTTATGCCTTACTGTTAAAATGTACAGCTGAAACTTATTGAATTTTGTTAACCAATGTCACCATAAAAAATAAATAAATTTAAAAAGAAAAGAGAAAAAATATCAGACCCATTTACCCCCAATATATCACTTATTTATTGATTGATTGATGATTAATTTATTCATTCAACAAATACTTATAGAACACTTACTATGCTCTAGGCACTGTTCTAGCTCTGAGAATACAGGTATACACAAAATATATAAACATTTCTTCCTTCATAGAATTTCTATTCAAGTTGGAGAGGAGAAGGAGTTAGTAATTAAGTAAATATAAGAATAAAGTACACATATGTCAGATGGTGGAAAGTGCTATGGAAAAATATAAAGCAAGAAAGGGGCAGGGTGGTGGTTGAGTTTGAACTTTAAATAAGGTCATCAAGGAAGGTATCATTTGAGCAAAGATCAGGAAGTGAAGAAGAGAGCTGTGTGGCTATTGGGGGGGCTGTTCTCTGCTATCACTGCGAGAGGACTGGGGAGAAGGAAATGTTCCACTCAGAGAAATAAAATGTTAATACTGGCATTTCAGATGACAATTAGGGAGATGGTTTCGGTGCAAAGACCTTTTTGGAGTCCTGCAAATCATGCCATGCAAGTCACTGCCAACATTGCCAGTGGGAAAGACCAACCCAGGAGAGGCATTTTGAGTAATTCCTTACAAAGGTGAAGGCTGTCCTGTGTGGCAGGTGACAGCCAATGAATGGATCTGTTGTAAAAAGTTGAAGGCTCCCAGGAACATAATAGGATACCAGAAGACATTTAAAAATCATCAAGAAAAGGAAAAAAAAAAAAAAACCTACAGGGATTCATTTCTTTTACAGTCATTTTTCTAACTCTTAATTGGCTTCTATCAGAAATGTTTCTTCAGACCTTTGAATCTGTTCTGAGTCTGGGCATTATTTGGTTTTCTGTAGGTCTAGTAATGATCCTTTGTCCCCATGAATCAACATGGATAATAAATGTTAGAAGTATAACTGAGGAGGTCTGTCTAGGTTGGTGGAAAACTGAGAGGAAATCAGTGGCTTCTAATATTTCTGGGGTGATATGCTTATTCCAGATCTTGAGTCTTTTCTTCATGAACTCTGGATAATTATGTCTCTGATACCAGGGTGAGGTGTTTAGGGCTGGCAGGTTTCTTTGTCCTAGGTAGTGCTCTCTCAACCCCCATTGGTTTCCCGGAGTGTCATGCCATTTGCTTAGTTGACTCTTCATCTAATCTCTAGGACAACTAGATATCCCAATCAGGGTCACCAGGTATGCTGTGCAAATTGTGCCATACACAAGGGCACCTAACCAACAGGGCAAGTGGGAGCTAAACTCCACTCTGTGGCTTGCTTACCAAGCCATGTACCCTGTCATGGAGTAGTATCCATCTGGAGAAAGAGGTATCTTTTTCTAATTTACCCAGAAATACCTTATGTTAGTCAAGCTGCGTTCCTTGTGGCTGCGATCACCCAAAAGGGGCATCTTTTCTAATTCACACAATGGAAACACGGGGGCCAGCACTGGCCCAGTTCCAGTTTTCAATGACATATCTTTAAAAAAAGCCCTCTCCCTCTGTCTTTCTATGTGCATGAGCAGACAGAGTCCACTTGTATGGTTACACACACAAATACATCCCTTGTCTGTAGTTAAGAAAAACTCATTTTGTCTTTCAAATTTTGTTTCATCAAAGCTGCAGGCTGTAATTATGCTGGGAACAAGTCAAGGTTATTGTCCACCTACCTGCGTCAGAATGAGCGATTAGCTGTCACGGAAGTAAAATCAGGCTTGGTCTATATTCTGGCTTTGGAGCCAGATTTCTAAAATTCAAATTTCGATTCTACCTTTTACCTGCTGTATCAACTTAACCAATTCCCTTAACTGCTCTGTGATTCAGTTTTCTCATCACCATTGCTGATATCTTTTTTAGCATCATCACTGTCATCCCTATCATCATTGACATCTAATTTCTGGTTCCTTTAGAGCCTTTTTCTCTACAGCTAGAGGCTAGGCTTTTTTTGTCCGTAGTTCTTTCCCTCCCCCATATATTACTGTGCCTGCCAAGTTATTCCCAAGCACCAGATTGGGCTTCCTCCGTGTCTGGGTTCCTCCTGAGTAGGCATCCCGGATATCACCTGGGTACAGGCTGTTTCGATTCAGTGGGATCCAAAGTTAACAGACTGTGTTCCCTACAGGAGGATAGACTTAGGGATTTCATGTGTTCAGAAAAATAAATTAGATAAAAAGAAATGTTACTCTGAACAATCATTGTGTGAACTTACTTGGATTAGGGTTTAAAGAAAATATATAGGCCTTATGTGCATCATAAAAATGATAGCTATCATTTTTTGAAAATATACTGTGCTCTAAGGACAAGCCTGGATTTTTAAAAACACAAATATCTTAGAAATTCTGTGAGATAGATATTCTGATGAGGAAATATGAGGCAACTAAAATACACAGTGATGACAGATTTATAAAGGGCAAGGCTAGCTCATACTCTTTCCCTGACACAATTTTCTCCCATATATTAGTCTGATCATTTTCTGACCTCTGGATTCCCTAAATATGTGTATGAAACATAATTCAGTCATAGATGGTAAAGAAAGCATTTTTCAATTAACATACTTAATTATTTTCTTATTATGAAAATAATATATAATCAATGTATAAAATTTTGAAACAATATGTAAATAACTTACCTAAGGACGTGCTGATCTGATAAGTGGTAGTCAAGGCTTTACCTTTCCCGACAAGCTATGCTCTTAACCACAGTTTTGTAGGAAACCCTTTCCCTAGGTTGGTCTCCTTTGGTTAACTCATACACCAGGTCAAATTCATTATTATTTAACATACTGGCACATCTCAGTTCAGGGCATTTTTTGTTTCCCACAGTTTTATCTATCTTTATGCCCCTTGGTCAAATAGGCAGCCAATTTTGGAGATAGTAACATCTCATGATAGCAAATATAACTGGAAAAGCCAATGATGTAAATGGATTCAATGTCTCTACATGATAAATTGCCTCCTTTTAAAGAATATCTAATGATCTGTCTAGCTTGATGGCAGTGTTGTCACATTATATGCATACTGGTAAATTTTTTGCATACTGTTTGGCTAAGGGAGGTCCCAGGTCACCTCCCCCTTTCTTTGTAGTTTCCCAAACTCTACTTCCTGCTGAGGGCGGGGGTGGGGGGTAAGTCTTCCTTTTTTAAATTTTTCTTTGAGTTATACATTAATATGATGCTGGATAAACCCATAGTCACATCTAATTTTCCTGGTCAAATTGGTTTACTTCTCTTTCTAGTCTAGTTATAATAAAATTCAATGTGAGCCCTATAAAGTGATAGAGAAAATACATATCAGGATCTCGGACCCTTCATCTGTAATATTAAGAGTTAGGTTAGATGATAACTAAAGACTTTTCCATCTCTCAGGTTCCTTAAAACTTTCCATTAGTCACAACAATGAGAGAACTTTCAGGACCTAGGATCATGTTAACAAATTTTTTTTTGGTAAAATTGGGTAGATTTCAGGAAATGTTGCTAATTCACTTCTTGACAGTTGCAGAAAGTGGACTTTTGTCATCTTCAGCAATTCATGACTGTCAGATAATATTTACAACAAATTTGCAATTGGAAGGGAAGCTGATTTTTAGCAAAGATGCCAAAATGAGACGAGGTTAGGAATTGGACCCATTTTCATGCTTGAGGTGAAAGAAGTCGGATAAAGTTCCTTGACATAAACACGTTTGGTGAAGCTTTTGAAACCTCCAGTTTCAATTGGTGGCTTATAAAAATAATATTACACTTATTTCCTCTACTCTCTGAGCCTGAATCGAATGGACCCAGATGTAATGACCGTCCAGTTATGCATGGTGGAGAAGCTCCTTTGAGAGAGTGTGGCGTGCCAGGTGTAACAGGAAGTACACTGGTGGTGGAGCAGGAAGACTTCCTTTGATTCCTGGTTACCCTCTTACTGATGTACGACCTTAATCATGTTATTTAATTTCTTTGAACCTACATTTTCTCATCTGAAATGGAAATAATAAAATGTTCCGCAGAAGTTTATTGTAAATATGAAGTTTTAATGCATCTGTTATGCCTAGTGCTCAATGAATGTAGGTCCACAGTCTCATATCAAAAAAGTTTGAAATCCAAAGTTGTGAAAAATTGTTTCCTTAAAACCCTCTTGGCAAACTTCACCTGTCTGATCATACTGCGCTTGGCAGAAAGGTTTTACTTGATCATGTGAAGCTATTTATAGTCTTTATCCTACTCAATGTGAATATTCATAGATTTTGTTGTATAAATGTGTTAGATTATTTGTGCTTTCTCAGATGCTTCTAGGGCAATTATGTAATGTACATTTGATATTTTTATAAAATGCATACATTCCTGAATTCTGAAACATACATGGCTCCAGGGATTTCTGATAAGGGATTTTAACCCTGTATTTCTTCCCTGCTTTCAGAATGAATGAATTTGAAGAAAAAATTTATTTTTGTATTATTCTTGTTAATATCACATGTGGCCATTTTGATAAAGTAATCTTTAGATTTTTTTTTCTATTTTTTTGAGGGGATATTTTCACATTGTCTAAACTAAGATTGATGATTATAAACTGGTAACTTACCTTAGTGTCCAGACTTGACAATGACCTTAAGACCTAGAACCCGGTAGTTCTTATGGTAAGATAAAAAATATTTCTAACTCTGGTTTAGTTTTACAGAGTAAAAAGAGGCTCTTATACACTCTTAATAAATATCTGTTGAGAAAGGTTGAAATCCCAAGAAATACCCATGAACCTTAGGGTAGTATGACAGTAGATAGAAGAATGAAGTTTGATTGATTCTTAGCTTGTACGAAGATCTTTCAACTAGACATCTTTTCAAGAAAGTACAATTTCTGCAGGGCTTTAACATTCTTGGCTTCTTTTACTTTTTTGTTTCTTTTCTGGAAAAGTTGCATTTGTTATTTAAAAAGGCAAATCTTAGGTACTCTCTTGATTCTTAACTGCTCACTCACACCTAAATGTTACAATTCTTACACTTAGCATTGAGTTTCTGTATTTATTGCTAGGAATTGTGGAAACCCAAGAAAGTCGTAAATATGTATGTACTGTGCAGACAAACGTGGGAGCCAGGCTCTATCTGTGCAACTGAAACAGTCTTGTCCTGTTGCCAAGAGCAGAAGCCACTTGCTGAGCTGTGACAAAACCAAATGATCAATTGCCTGAAGTGCCTGTAGCTCGTTTAAAACAAATTCCAGGTTTAATTGAGCCTGTATCAAATAGATCATACTGTATAGAGAGAATGTTTTTGTAGTTTAAGATTTGCAAGAGAGGCTATCAGTAATACTCCATATACAGTATGTGGTGAACTGTCCAACGTAATTCACAAGCTACTAAAGAGAAATTACTTTTTAGGCTACCTAGTCACTGGGCAAAAACTAAAGTAATTTATTTAATTATCCTTTGGAGGGCTTTCTACATTATTTTTATGAATGCAATGGAAACATTGAAAAGCTGAAGGAAAATAGGAAATGAACTTATGCGAAAGCTGGCTTAACAATTTTCCCTTCATGTAGAAGTGTTTTATGGTGTTTAGAACAATGTAATTTCAGAAGCAGTGAAAGTGCCTCACTCATAAAAAGGAAGCAAACAGAAATGGGATCAGTAAAAGCACATTCTGAACCTTTGAAGAGATGAGGGATTTGACATGTCAGAGCGCTCGATTTTGGTTCTCAGACCTCCCTTGGTACAATTCTCTTCTGAGAAAAACATATACAGGTCAGCTCACCAGGGTGGGTCTTAGGTAAACTGGGATGTGGTAGCAGTGTGGTTTAATATCTCCACTTTATTCGCCCCGTTTTTCTACCTGTGGAGCATTATTGCCGTCTTCAGTTCTCTTCACTCTCCAACCCTCCCAGAAATGTTTGAATTTGAAAGATTTCCTTGAATTATAGAATTAAAAGCCTTTTTGTGGTTACTACAATTACAGAAACTGGATTAGGGGTTTTCTGGGCAAGAGGATTATCTTGGTGCCTATGAAATCACCCAGTGGATTTGCTAAGAGCATTTCAGTTATGACACAGGACTTTTTGAGCACATCTTCTATAGAAAAATCTAGTAACGAACAACTGGAATCTTACATCCTCTTTTGCCTTCGAACAATCCATTTTACACAGTGAGTTGGAGGGACTTTTTTTAAAAAATACAAGTCATATCTGGTCCTCTCACCTACTTAAAAGCGTTCTTTGATTTCTTTTATTCTCAGGAAAAACACAGAGGGTCGTAACATGGCCTAAGAGGCTCTATATTACTATGGCCTCTGTGTACTTCTCCTTAATCTCTGCAGTCCAGAAATGTTCACCTTGTTTTAGTTCTTTGAAAACTCCAGGACGGTAGAGACCAGGTTTTGTTTACTGTTCTATTTCTAGTGCCTAACACTATGCCATATTGGCAGATATTTCAATCATGAGAATGAAAGAAAGAGTGAATGAAATGTTGGTGCTATTCTAGTTAGTTTTGGTAAAATTACCCCCATTTCTGATATTGTTCTTCATTCCACAAATATGGATTGAGTACTTATTATGTGCCAGGTGCTCTGCTAGGTGCTGCTAAACAACAATTACAATGCATCATCACTGAGCTGTTGAGAATTAAGGGCGGCCTCTCAGGGTAGGTTGCAATTCCGGTGTATTTGGAGACCTAGACAGGCAGAAACGGTGGGGAGTACATTAAAGGTCTACCTTTTTGCTGCTTTTAGACTAGACAGAAAATCTAACCTCCAGGGAGGCAGAAGTGCTTTTGAAACAGAATTGAAACACAGTGTCCTTTCTGGGAGGAAGAAATTAATGTCAGCCACTAGTTATGTTTGAAGAGTGACATGTGGAGACACATAGCTTTGCTACCTTGAGGTTCCTAAGTGAAGAATCCTGAGGCTTACATCGACTCATTTCCTGCCCCCTATTTCATCCTGGGCATGACAGGAATGAGATCGTGGGCTGTTCTCCAAGCCAGTTTTAGGTCCGAAGGCATTAGATGCCTTACTGTATCATTTTATACAGGTAGTGCTCAAATGTTCAAAACTTCTTTGGCAAATAGTGGCAGAATTACTATCTTTTCTAGAGGGAATTGGGTGTAGTAGAGAGGAAGGGAATTAGGAGGAAGCTAAATTAGAATTGATCGACTTCTACAGAGGGATTATCATTGAAGAAAGATTTAATGTTTCTTTTGGATTAGTAGGAGATTTGTATCTGTTGCATGACTTGATAAACATTGACTTTGGGGGGCAGTTTTATTTCCTTCTTTTCTGTGTTAACAGCATGTTTTTGCAACAGATAAACATTCAGAGGAATGGTATACATTTATATGTGCTGTTTGATTTACTTTACTTTTTTCTGAAAGACAACTAATTTGAGTGTGACTATCGTGAATATACAGTTAGTTTTTGCTAATAATGCTACTGAATTGTCACAGAATTTGTCATTCACACGGGGTACTATGTTAACCAGACTTCTAACTTTATAACCCCATTTGGGAGTAGAGTTTTGAAACTTTGGGGAAGAAAAGTAGGATTTAGGCCATGATTGTCTTTTCCAGAAGAGGATAATTTGCATAAAAGTAGCTTTATGATAAATCACCTCTTTTGTTTAATTCTTGGACAGCACATAACAGTATCTCCTTCAAGAGGCCTTTGTTCTAGTGAGTTTTACAAAAAGACCAAGTTCCTCACCTGTATTAAGGACTATAAGTGCCTGTATATTTTAATGAGTCTCAGATAATTTCATGTTACAGTCACGATCTTTGGGGCTGTTTTCTCAGTTAAATGATCTTCTGTTTAAATATTATACTATCTCTACTTGACACATCAACAAACATTGTCAGAGTCATTAGACATCAGAGATATAAAAGGCCTCTTAGCCCTCCCTGGTCTTTTTCTTTTGTCAGTGAAGATGGCTTTTATCATCTGGTTATTACATCTGTGGTTAAGCACAAGCTTCAAGATAACTTTATTTTCTTTGGATCATGTACAGTCATTTCCCAGTGTTTCCTCAGAGCACTAGTCTAAAAAGTTGCTCTGTGTTAAATGAATTTCCAAACAGAACATTTTTATTTGGAAAACTCTGCATAATCTACCACCACTCTCAGAAATCCACGACACAGGGGGACAGGTTAAAGTCTCCAAGAAGTGCTTCGGTAACACACTTTTCTTATTTCTTTAGCCCACAGTTTTCTAAACTTAGTGGACTTTTGAACCCTTTTTAGTGATACCAGTTAGCATCCCACTATGGAAAGTTGCTCTTTTAGTTCAGACTGTTGAATGTGGATTCTCTTAACATTCATAAACAAGCTTAGGATTTACTTCTGGGAATGAGGGTATATGTCAGTTCATGATATATGTCACCCTATGGATAACTATCACTGTGGTTTCTTTGGCTGATCTGATAGTTTAGGTAGGTATTCTATTCTTTCTACCATGCTTCAAGTATAACTTTCTAGTGAGTAGGAAAACTTTCTCAGGCAGAAGAAAATTTTTCTTTGGAAAAGGGTTTAAATGTAGTTCTCTTTTCCTACTAAAACCCAAACATGCTATGAGGCTCATTTTTGGGGAACATGGAACTTTGATTCTGACATTTACTTATAAACTTGTTAGGAATGTGAAAATTGTGGTACCCTTGTTGAATAAACTTTGAAGGATAGTTTAATATAATATAGTGAAGTAATATATAATAGTCTAGTATAATAACATATATTATAATGGTATGATATATATCTATATCTATATACATACACTATTATACTAGTATAATCCTCAAAGAATAGTGTAAGCAGAGGGGCAGGATGATCCAAGGAAGGTCATAAAGTGGGGCTGGTCACAGTGAAGTTAGGAATCCATTAGCATGTGACCACTAGAGAAACTCTTTGAGACTGGTCTGAGTATATTATAAATTTTTGGCTTGGCTTTACAATAGGTTTTGTCAATCACAATGAATTTACAAATCACTTGGTAAATTCATATAATGCACTATTCTATTCTAGAAATTTTCATCTTTGTCTTTAATGTGCATTCCTGGATAAGCTCCATCACTGCCTGTCTTTGTAACATACTCTATACCCCTATTTCACTCAATTTTGTTCCCAATACCCCTTCCTCAGGCCTGATGTTGGCTCCAGGGATGTTTCTGTAGTCTAGTGAAGAATGAAGAGTCACGATCAGCTTTTTTTCAGAGTCTCTACTTCCTTGGGTTTAATGTACTCCCTATGGTATTAGTAAAATGGAAATAATTTTTGCTTAAGCAACTAATACAGATGAGTCCGGTGCCACATTCTTCCTGGTCATGGGTACTGCTTGACCTCTACCAGCAGAGGAAGTGGTCAGCCCCACCTTATGCTTCTCAAAATGTCTCTTAGAAAGTTGGTTGACACCTGTGCCAGTAAAGCCACTTAAGAACTTAAACAAACTGGTTTGGGCTCCTTAGAGGAAGTAATTTGCACTGTCAGGTATTAGGGAGAATGGCTTTTCTGCAGGAAGGAGCTTGGATGGCATAAGGAAGATAAATAGCTCTGAATGAAAGGGTGAATAAAACCCTCCACAGTTTGAATTTCCATTGGCGGAACCTGGGAGTTAAGCATTTTCTTTCTTTTCCCTTTATCTCTTGTCTGTCTCATATTTCAGTTTTATTGCCCCTCTTTTGCTGTCCATGGTGCTGAATTATGATGCGCCCCAGACTTAGTTTAACCTTAGCTATTTCCTGACCCGCACTTTCTTTTAAGGTAGAAAATGGCACGGATTACCTCTTTCTCTGCAGTCACGACTATTATTAAGTCTTTTACAATAGCCATATCTAATTTCTTATTATTCTTCACCCTCACCAAGGCACTGGGCAATGTGACTGGTAAGAAGAGCACAGACACCATCTCAGACTAAAATAACATCAAAGGCTAGAGAAAGACCCAGTAAATGTACTTATTTAATCAGAGAAGTATGCCAAGGTGGTTCAGAGTGCTCGTGGATTGGCCACCTAATTTGCAGACTTTAGCCTCAGTTAGATGTAGGTTCCAACTCTCACTCTAAATTTGCTAGTTGTATTGCCTGAAGGCAGTTACTTCATGTTACTTTTATTAGCTCATCTCTCAATTGAAGGACTTAGCAATACCTATCTCATAGGGTTATTCTGAGTATAATATACGAGATAATATGAAAAGTTTAACACAGAGCCTGGCGTAGATGTTCAGTTAATGCTACTTTCCTTCCCTTCTTTGAATAGTGGTGAATACTGTTTTAATGCTCCAGAAAGTGGTTGGTAATGCTTGATGACAAAGTTATGAACCTCGGTTCTTTTCTTTTGTTATTTTTTGGTGACATTCTTTCAAGGGACAGCACCTCTAAGATCTGATGTTTTGGTTTTCTAAAGAAAGCATATAGTAGTGGAAGGAAACATTTAATTTGGAAAAAAACTCTAGATCATCTGGGATGAGAGACAATGTGGGAAATAGAAGGTCATTCAAATAATGGTGGCAGATACAAGCCAAACGAAATCTGCATATACTAAAACATGTAAGTACATCTGAGACTGTAATGATTAGTCCTTGGTGGTAGTACTGGTGGTGGTGGTTCTAAGAAGTAGCCATTCCACTGACTGAGAGAGTCGTGATGAGGATTGTACCTTGAACTGGGCCTGGTTATCAAGAGCTAAGTAAATTTCCATTTCCATCAGCTAGTTTCTGGATGAGCTCTAGTAGTTGGAAACATGGATGCTGGGTATTGGGGGTAAGGAGGGGAGTCAATGGCTAAGTTTCACAGACTTGGACAAAGTTGTGTGTGTGTATGGGAGATGTGTTGGGAGGGATGCGAGGAAATGCTATGCCTATGCTTCAGACATTATAGAAGCATTCAGCACTCACAGGAAATAGAGTGTTAAGGTTAAGGGCTCCAGCACTGGAGTTGGACAGACCAGTCTTCAAATCCCAGATCTGCCACTTGTTTTGTCAAATGCACTTAATAGCAAATCCAACTCAGGTTGGATTTAAGGATAAGACTGTTTACTGCCTCACACTTTAGGAAATACTGAGGCCAGTTAGGTTGCGAGCCTAGTATGTCAGGGCTCTGGCTCCATCTCTCTGTGGTCTTCTTGGGTTCTGCCTTTAGATAGTTGGCTTAGTTTTCCAGCGATGGCAGCAGCAATTCTGGGTACCGCATTCAGGCACGAAAGTCTCCAATAGAAGCAGAGAGACTAGTTTATTTGTTGCTCTTCCGTAGGAGTGATAAAACCTTTCCTAAAACTTTTTCTCACTTTTTATTGGCCAAAGAAGCTTACATGTTCATTTCTAAACCAATTATGAGGGAAACGAGATTATTATGATTGATTTAGGCTAACAAAAGATCTACCCTGTGAGCTGAGATGAGGATCACACTGAATAATTTCAGAGGAGTGGATACCTGAACAAATTGGTGCTCTGTCAGAAAAGAACAAGACATAGAAAATCAACAGTACATGCTGCGACTTGTTAACTCCTTTGGGCTTCAAATTTTTCATCTGTATCGTGTGCATATGGCACTTACCCAGAGAATATTAAATGAAATAATGTGTGTAAAGCACTCAGCACAATATGTGTTACAGCGTAAACATTTAGTAAAGTGACAAATATACTTGGCAATTGAGAAACAATATTTGTTGACTGTAGGGTTGATCTAAAGCTTTTACTGCCTGTGTGACTTTATGTTCCTGAGAAACTTTCTGAACTTGTCCTGACAGGCTGAGAAACCAGAATAAGTCTTGAGAGTCTAGATAAAGACTTTTAATGACTCTTTAGAGAGCTGAGTCTAGCTGATAATGTCACTGAGGATGGCCTTCGGTCCATTTTTCATACAGGTAGACTGGGTTTCCATTAACAACTGGGAAAATTCTTAAACACAATCAATGTGCCATTGTGGTCCTTTGGACCTGTGTGTGCAAGCGTGTGTGTGTGTGTGTGTGTGTGTACATACACTGTGTATGAATACGTTCAGCTATTATTTTGCTTCCAAGCCACTGGGCTGAACACTTATTTTTAAAGTATCAGTGAACTACGAGGAGCATGGTGAGAAGGCAAGATTAAACAAGGGGGATTTCAGCAGGGCTGCCATGCTCTACAGCTCCAGGCAATGTGATTCACATAATCTATAATGTGAATGGTGTCCCCAGGGCTGGGTCGTGCATAGCTTGTGTAGCTCCGAGTGATGGCCCTATCCTGTTTAGAACAGTATACTTTTGCACAGATAGCATGGGAGAGCCGGGCACATGGTTTATATGCATTTGATTAGTTCTCTTATAGTTAATGACTCCTTCATGAAATGTGCCCAATGTGGATTCTTTCCTGCTCAGCAAGAGACAGACTGAGTCACTCTTTACTCTTTTGTTCAGAGTGATTTTGTTAGCATGCAATGGATATGACAATGCTCTGATATTAACTGTTACTTGAAAGGTGTGACTATTACAACTAGAAGTTAATTCTTAATCTTTTTTTTTTTTTAATAAGTAGGACAAGTAATTCGTTTACAAACAGCTTTGCAAATGATAGAATGGTTCAGTGGCTGAGTCCACCAATTCTGCTATAAGACTGCTGTGGTACAAATACCAGCTACTTTACTATCTTTGTGACTTTTGCTGCCTATGTATCCTATGTATCACTTTCCTCCACTGTAAAATTCAGATGATCATAGAGCTGATCTCATGGGATTGTTTGGAAAATGAAATGAATTAATACATGTAGAGACCTTAGATGAGGGGCTGGGCCAAAGGAAACACTCTATAAAACTTAGCTGTGACCAAGTGTTGGCAAAGGTCTGAGGAAACTGGAAGCCTTGTACACTTTCGGTGGGAATACAAAATAGTGCAGCTGCTATGGAAAACAGTATGGAGGTTCCTCAAAGAATTAAAAATGAAACTACCATTCTATCTAGCAATCCCACTTCTGATATTTGTCTAAAAGAATTGAAATTGGGATCTCTAAGAGATATTAACATTCCCATGTTCATTGCAGCACTATTTAGAATAGCAAAAATGTGGAAATAACCTAAATGTCCATCAACAGATAAATGGATAAAGGAAATGTGGTGTATAGATACAGTGAAATACTATTCAGCCTTAAAAAAGAAATCTTCAAGGTCTATCGATGTTGAGAACATTATGCTAAATGAAATAAGCCAGACACAGAAAGACAAGCACTGCAAGATTCTATTTATATAAGGTACCTAAAATTGTAAAACTCAAAAAATCCAAGACTGGAATGGTGGTTACCAGAGTCTGAGGGGTGAGGGAAATGGGGAATTAACCAATAGGCATAAAGTGTCAGTTAAGTAAGATGAATAAGCTCTAGAGATGTTGTTCAACATTGTATTTATAGTCAACAATAATGTATTATACACTTAACATTTGTTAAGAGGTTAGATCTCATGGTAAGTGTTCTTGTACCACACACACATGCACACACACTAGTAAAAGTTACCTCAAACCCTACTTGTGAAATATAGGAATAGTAAAACATTTAAGGGAAAGGAGAGCTATCTATTATAAAAATAAGATATTAAAAAAGACTCCACCAGAAAAACAACGTTGATATCTTCCATTGTAGAGGGAAAATAATTTCTATGAAGCATTTTCAAAAAGTCTGATCATTTAACTTCAACTCATTATTATTTTTGTTGTAACAAATACATAGAGATATTCTTTACAGAAAAGAGTTAGCTGTGATCATCATTATTATAACACCTTTCTCTTGTTGAATTTTAGCATTTCTGGATATTTGATGCAGTTCATATTTTAATACCAATATGACCTTTTACATTGAACTGTATGTTTTTTTTTCCAGTGGCGTTTTCCTATCCGTTTCTTCTTTGTCCTTACAGTAATCTGTCAGCTAGGTAAAACAGAAATAATTACCTGCACTTCTATTAATTATTTAGCTCTACAGCACTTCTATAAAGATTTTCTCTACCAGATGGAAAACTTTCATGAGTGGAGTGTATCAGGAATGCAATTAGCTGTGAGTAAGAAATATCCAAGTAGTAGTAGCTTAAATCATTATGACATTTATTATTTATTTAGTAAAAGTTCTGAGGTAATGTTCTGTGGCTCAATGATAGTATTAAAGACCCAAGATTTTTGCATCATCCTGAGTGCACTGATTCATCTTCCTTGTGTTTGTGATCTCATGGTCACAAGATTGCTGCCACTCTTCCAGGTACCGTGTCTCTAGCATCCCAAGCAGGAAGGAGTGGGAGTACGTGGGAAAAAAGGTCTCCTTTTATTAGTGAAGAAAATTTATTCTAGAAGCTCACTTGATGTTTTCCTATGCCTTATTTACCAGAACTGGGCCATGCAGCCACTCTGGTTGCAAGGGAGGCTGGAAAATAGAACATTTGGCAAATGGAAAAAAAATCATCATTTATATCTTGGAGCTTGGCACATTGAAGCCTGAAAAAAAAAGTCTTTCTCTCCCTCTCCCTCCCTCTCCTTTCCTCTCCCTCCCTTTCTCCCTCCCTTCCTCCCTCCTTTCTTCCTTCTTCCTCCTTAACTCCCTCCTTCCCTCCCTCTCTTTCTTGGAAAGCTGTGGTACAGAAGGGCCATTGGCTATAGGAAAGAAAATTAGTAGTTTCAGCCACAGGCAAAGATTGTCTCTGATTCATTCTTAAAAAATGCCTGAACCTGACACACACGCAAAAATATTCGTAACTATTAGAATAAATGAAACTCTCTTTGACAGATAAACTGAGGCCTAGAGAGTAGAAAACATTTTCCTAAGGTCACACAGCTAATTAGAAGAATAAATGGAACAATAACACCCCTGTGCTAATGACTTATAGAAAAGTTAATATAACATATTTCCTTTCTATTTGTTGGATATTTGACAGAATGGCTTGACTGATGCCAAGTTGTGTTTCTCCTGTAACTTAGGTAAGGGATGGCACGTTTAAAGGTTTTCCTCTAATAAACTTCAATCAACTATGCCCCTCTTTGGAGCACTTAACATTATGGAATATGATTACTGGTCTGTAATAAACTACAACTCAAAGCTGCATTAGCCCGTGTTGTTTTATCTACTTGTTAGGCTTATTAAATATGAAGTAGAAACACTTCAGAACTTAAAGAACTAATATTGAGACCTAGCCATTTAAAAAGTAATTTAGATATCATTACTTTCATTTTACCAATGAGGAAACTGAGGCTTATAGAAGTTGTGACTTGCTAAAGGTTATAAAGCTATAAAGTGGCAGAAACACTTTCTCATGGTCTCAAACTGCTACCCAGTGCTCCAGTTACATATATGTAACTAAATATGCTTAAATATACAGTAACCATATTTTAATGAGAATCTGCCGTGTACTAAGAAGTCTTTAGTAGTTATATAGGAACATAGCATATATTTGAATAATTTTTGGCTTCTTGTTGTTTGAGAATTAGCATTTTAATATTTTGCATGGAAAAATGCCTTACGTGTTTCATAAGCTGAAAAGTTTTATGTAACTATCCATTATCGTTATCCTTATGTCAAAATTCAGGTTAACATTCTTAGAATTTCAATGAAAGCTTTTAAAAAAAACTTTGTATGGTATTTTGAATTTTTTTTGCATTAACATAAAGAAGTAAAACATACATTATGAGTTGTTTAAAGATTCCAGCAGCTATTATGCATCATAATGTGTGCTGAAGTTAATTCTAAAGCATACCTGTAGCTCATTTTATTTCTTGCCATAGCACCTTGTTTATAGTATAGTATATTTATGGGTTAGAATAACTTTAAATATTCTGGCCTTATGTAGTTCTTTTCTTTCCTGATAAAAATTTAAAATGACATTTAATGTTTTAAGAAACATCGTACCTGAGGTACAAAGCTGTTTTATTATTATAAGTTAGCTTTTTTTTTTTTTTTCATAATCGTTAGTATCTTACTGAACTGGCTTGTGTTAAAGATGAATTCTTCTGAATTTATGGTTTTTAACTTGTAGAATGTTAGTTTGCAAAATGTTCCTTTGTATGTGAGGGACTAGGAGAGATCAAAGAATGAGGCAGATCTCCCTAGATTGGTAGGTGGCAGTTTTAATAAGCAAGGGAACTTACTTACAGGGCTTGTCTTGGTGGCTGCAAGATGAGTAGATCTCTGCTCCACTTGCTAGAATCTTAAAAGTTTATGTAGAGGCCTTAACTAGGTTTAGTCATGTATTCAGTCCAGATGGTCTCACCAACACCTTACTTTCTCAAGGCTACATCCTTGAAATGGCTCAGGTTATGGGAATGGGGGGTGGAACATCAATTCCAAGGACAGAGGAGGGAGCCTCCAGTTGTCTGGATCCAGCTCTCTAGTCAACCAGTAGTCATGTCCTCTCGATGACCTCCTCTAACGTGGAGATTTATAGTTAGAATAAGCAAAGTACTATGTTAAATTTAAAAACTTTAATTATAGGTCTTTATCTAACACATAAAATAATTTGCCCTATAACATTGCTATTATAGTGGGGCGCCTCTTCATATGTCACAAATTTTCTATTAGGAGATATTTCTCCATCAATCACTTGCATTTCTGAAAATTTTATGAGCAAAGGCATTGGCTGCCATCGTCTTGGACTCTCTTTTCAAGCATGTTTGTATAGTGATTAGACTTGGAAGATAGATATGATGTCTCCTTCCGGGGCAAAGAACATATTCACCTATAGCCATAGAAGGTAGAGATAATACTTAAAGCATAGGCCCATTACAAAAAATTAGGGTTCTTAAACTCAGTGTTACTTTCCTACTATACAGCCCTCTTCGTATTGCCTTTTGATTTGGGATTTTGAGAACTGGCACAAATGCTCATACTCTGGCTGCTGCTATCACCAGGAATTATGAAGTCTTTGGTTTCTGACCTAGGAGTCTCATATCTCCTGTCAGCCTACATGAAAATATGACAGGCTACATTTTAGGATTAAATGTGAGCCCCTTTACAGCTTTTTACATTTCCAAAGTAAACTATCTTTGGTCCCCAAATTAGATTAGCAATTTTAAGACAAACTAACTCTTTAATTTTTTTTAAATTTTGAAGAGGATTTAAATTTTATGGTATGTTAGACTATTAGAGTAAAACACTATCAATAATGTTAAAACATCATTATATTCACGTCAGATTTAAAAAATAAAATAATCGAAATGTAATAAAAGTTGAATTCTACCTTCACTATATATACACAGAGTATGTCGTTCCAGTTTGTGTTTTTAAAAAATTGTGTAATTTGTTTCATAGTATATGATTTTTCAACTATCTTTTCTCACTAAAATTGGTTTTAGATTTACTCTTATTGATAAATAATGATCCGGTTCATTAATTTTCTTCTGCTTCTTTATATGATTATAACATCCTATTCATCTAAGCACTACTGGTTGGATATTTGGGTTGCTTCTAGTATTTTGATATTACAAACAAGGCTGTGATGAACATCTTTATGTCTTGGCACAATGAGGGAAAATTTCTCTAAGATAACTAATAGAATGTGGCAGAATTGACAGTGTTGGCACACTTTCTTGGACTAAGAAAAATAAGAAATGCTCTACTTTTGATTTTTTGGAGATAGCCAGCCACTATGTATGAGATCCAACTACTCTGAGACTGCCATGCTGTGAGGAAGTCCAAGCTAGACACACGAAGAAGCCACGAGGAGAGAGAGAGACGGAGGGAGGGGGAGAGGGAGAGAGAGAATCCTTCTAGCCTCTCTATTGTTCGTCCAGCCTTCCTATCTGAGTTGCCAGCCATGAGTGAGGAAATCACCTTGGATATTTTAGCCATAGCGAATATCACACAGAGCATAGACAAGCCATTCCCACTGGGGCCCTGACAAAATTGCAGAATCAAAAGCAAAGAAATGACGATTGTTGTTTCGAACTACTAAATTTAGATAATCAAAACATCCATTTTTCTCTATTTTGTATTACTTAGAAAGTGTTCTTTATATATTATAGATACTAATTACTAGTGTTTAAGTGAGGAATCTCAGCTCATCAAAGTATAAACCCAAGGACTTTCACTTGTTCTAGTAACTGCTACCAATTATACTATGTTGTGCTCTCCTTTTCCACTAGGACAATATCACAACATCTTCATTCCTTTTCAGCCACACTCCATTATTAGAATAGACTTGTAGCAGTTGCTAAGATTTATCTCTGTGTGTTTTAAACCTAAATCTCTTATTTGATGAAAAAACCCTCTAGATCTCCCTGTTGAATAGGTGAGCCTTGCAGCGCTAGGATTTCGGAGCGGTATGTGTGGGTGTGTGACAGCCATATCTCATCTCATGCACCACAGGCAGCAGTAGTGGTAAGTGAGGCAAAGTCTGTCCTGCTGCATTGCTTCTAAGGTGTCGAGGCTTAGTTCTTTCCTTGGTTGACACTAAGTGGTGTTTGAGCTTGATGTCTATGGGCTCTGTAGGACAAGATAATGGCTCTAGTTATGGCTGAATGGCTAATGATGGCGTCCCTCCCAGTTGGCTTCTGAAGGCATTGGGATTACTTACATGATTGGCTGCATCTTCCACTGATCCCAAGTTGACAGCTTTGCAGTGTATTTCTATGAATTGAGTGCCTCTGTACCTCTTAATGTAACTATCATCAGCAAGACTATAGCCCCAAATCTGAGTCCTCTTGGAAACCTAAACTCAAAATGCAGATGAGGATGTCCTGGCTTTCCTCCTCTTTGCCTTGCTGTCTCCCACCATGCCAATGCTCCCGATCCTCTCTTCTCCTACTCTATTAGTGCAAGGCAGACCATCAAGTTCAGTGGCAAAGTAAACATCATACCAGGAAGCAGTGTGATTTCTTGCAGGCATTGTCAAACTTTACTAAGAATTGTCTTAAGTCTTCCCTTGATTTTGGGGAGAGGAAGCCCCTCCTTTTCCCTCAGAGAGAGGGGAGAGAAGGGGAATAGCCTCTATTTACAAACAAAAGACAGTTTATAAAAACAAATACAGTTTATAACTTCCTTCTAATGACATATAAATTAGAGTTTAGGGGTTATGGTGGTGTCAGTTCTGTCGAAACTGCATCTCTCAGCAAGCTCTGAAGGGAGTGACTAGTTGCAATTTTGTCTTATATCATATTTCCACATTTGCACAGCCATGTTTCTTTATTTTGTTTCCTTAGTATATTATTCCTCTTTGAAGCAAAAATGTACTGTCTTAATTACTAGGGCTTTATATATCTTAATATCTAGTAAGGTAAATCTCCTATCTTTTCTGCCAGAATAATTTTGATTATTCTTGGTTCTTTATGCTTGCATATGAATTTCAAAATTGGTCTATCAGTTTTGTAAAAAAACTATGTTGGGATTTTGATTAGCAATGCATTAAATTTATAGATTAATTTTAGAATGAGCTAACTCTTCAATGTAAAAAAAAAATGAATTAAGTAGTTGTCCAGCAGTCTAAATCATAAATGTTTCCATTTAGTATATAACTAATATATCTTTCTTTGCAATATTTTTAGATAAAGCTTTATCTGTTTTCATAGTCAATGCTTAATACAAAGCTTTTCTCAATAAATATTTGTGGAATTAATGAATGGACCATCTGTAGACATTTGTGCTAGCTGTTTTGTAACTTAGACAGAATGTGTTTGGGGAATCTACATCATTAGCTGTAAATTTTCCAAATTAGAAAAATATTCTTCATGATTTAGTATGAGACTAGTCTTTCAACAAGAATGCCTAATTTGTAATTATTAAAGCTGCACTAAGGCAACATTTTGCATTTTATATGACTTAGATTAGTTACCATTGTATCATTTCTGCTTATTTGTTGAGTATGGTGAAGTGAGTTATATCTTCAGATTTTATTTTTTTAAACCACTTTATTCAATTATAATCAACAAAAAATCTGTACATATTTAATGGCTACAACTTGATTAGCGTGGAGGTAAGTATCCATTCATGAAACCATTATCATCATCTATGCCATAAACGTCTATGACCTCCAAAAGTTTCCTCTTGCCTTCTTTATTTATAACAACAGTAATATAATTATGTTATGATAAGAACACAATATAAGACCCACCCTCCCAGCAAATTTTCAGGTATACAATACAGCATTGTTAGCTTTAGGCACCATGCTACACAGAAGGTCCCTAGGACTTATTTCATCTCACATAACTGAAACTGTACGGTTTGACTAATATTTCCTCATTTCCTCTTCCCACAAGCCCCTGGCAATCACCATTGTACTCTCTGCTTCTCACAGTTTGACTATTTTAGATTCTTTATTGAAGTAATAGGAAATAGTGTTTATTTGTCCTTCTGCATCACGCTTATTTCGCTCAGCATAATGTCTTCAAGCTTCATCCATGTTGTTGCAAATGGCAGGATTTCCTTCTTTTTAAAAAATTTTATGTTTTTATTTTTTTTTCAATGGTAGTTAGCATACAATATTATATTAGTTTCAGGCGTACAACGCAGTGATTAGACATATAACTTATGAAGTAATCACCCCGGTATATCCAGTCCCATCTGACACCATACATATTAGAATACTACTGATTATATTCCCCACGCTATACTCTACACTCTCATGACTATTTTATAACTACCAATTTGTACCTCTTAATCCCTTTCCTCCTTCACCCCTCCAATCCCCGCCCCCCGTAGCACAACTGCTAAATAGGTGTGCTGTGGGGCCCAGTGGCAGTCTTTTCTGGTCACCTGAGCTGGTTATTCCAGGTGTGTCTGTTTTATGGGGTTTTTTGTGCCCTCCTGTTGTAGTTGAGCCTTGGTTACTATTTGCTTGTCAGTGGGAGAGATTGATCCTTGGGCTGATTGGTTATGATGACTGGTCGTGACCAGTGGAGGAGCTGTTGTGCAGAGGGTCTGACCCTACAGAACGGGATTCACGTTAGCAGGGTTCTGGCGCCTGCCCTGTCTGCCCTTTGGGTATGTTCTCCTCAGATGTGACCCCAGGTGGTGCTCTGACTCAGACCAAAGCCAGCCGCTGGAGATGCAGCCTTGGACTTCCTGAGAAAGGCCCTGCCACAGGCCAAGTTCAGCTGTAGCTTATGTCCTTCCTCGGGCCATCTGGCATGAGCCACCAAACAATCTGCAGATGGCTACCACCCACACTTGGTTTGGAAGTGCCTCCAGAGGCCAAGCCGCAAACTGAGGCTGGCTGCCACTAGTGCCGGGCTTATGACTGCTCAGCAAGAGGTCTGGGACACGTCGAGGCCAGATGCTGCTTGTTTAGCTCTTGTGAACCTTTGAGAGATTTTAGTAAAGTCTAAAGCATGAGCCAAGACAGGCCATTTGTATGGAAAAGCCACTGGAAGCAGCTTGGGCAGGTACACAAGTTGGGAGGGGTGGGGTTTCAGTGAATCACTGGTGTGGGGTGACCAATATTAGCTACATTGATCGAAACTCAGATATAGTGCCCACCTGGGTCTGCAAGCTGGGCAGGGGAAGGCTCAACAAAGGAACAATGCCCTTTGCCAGCGCTTCTGTCTGGGAGAAAGCTGTCCCTTGAGCCCTTGGCCTGAAGCCAGCCAACTCAGTTCCTCCCTGTATGTCCTTGATGACTTTTGAGCAGCTGCCCTAGAACTGGAGCCCAGAGCGAGTGATACTTACTGAGTAAGTCTGCACACAAGCTCTTTAAGAGGAAAATCTGCCACTCCCTCTGCTCTTAGTCTCACTCAGCCTCTATCTCTGCTGGGTCTTACAGCCAGAAGTTGTGGAGACTTCTCTTCCCGGCACTGGAACCCTGGGCTGGGTAGCCTGGTGTGGAGCGAGGATCCCTCGCTCTTCCAGAGGGATAATCGCAGCTGAAATGTTTCTTCCGATTCTCAACCACCACACGTGCGAGTGTGGGGCCAGGCTGTTTTGTGTCTTTGCCCCTCCTACCAGTCTCGAGGTGGTCTCTCTGTGTGTCCCCAGTTGTAGGACTTCTGTTCAGCTAGATTTCAGGTGACTCCCAATGATAGTTATTCTGTAGTTTAGTTGTAATTTTGATGTGGTTGTGAGAGGAGACAAGCACAGCATTTACTACTCTGTCATCTTGACTAGAAGCCTCTTTTTTAAAAAAAATTTTTTAAGGCTGAATAATATCCTGTTTTATGTATTTACCATGTTTCTTTATCCATTTATTCGTCGATGGGCATTTAGGTTGTTTCTACCTTGTCTATTGTAAATAATGCTACTACAGTGAATGTGGGAGCACAAGTATCTTTTAGATCTTGTTTACATTTCTTTTGGATATATACCCGGAAATGGGATTTCCAGATCAGATGGTAGCTCTATTTTTAATTTTTTGAGAAACTGCCCTACTGTTTTTCATAAAGGCTATACCAATTTACATTCCCACCAAAAGAAAAAAAAATTATTGCCAAGACCAATGCAAAGGGTTTTACTGCCTATGTTTTCTTCTGACAGTTTGATGTTTCTAGATGGCACAGGTCTTTCACCACTTTGGTTAAATTTATTCCTAAGTATTTTATTCTGTTGATGGTATTGTAAATGATATTGTTTTTTTTTTTTTTTTAAATTTCTTCTTTGGATAGTTTATTGTTAGTGAATAGAAACAACTGATTTTTGTATATTGATTGCCTATCTTGCAACTTTACAGTCAGGGCTGCATAGCAAAGTACCAAAAATTGAGTGATGCAGAACACTAGAAATTTATTTTCTCATAGTTCTGTAGGCTGGAAGTCTGAGGTCAGGGTGTTGGCAGGGCCATGTTCCTTCTGAAAACACAAGAGGAGGCTGTGTTCCAGGCCTCTCTCCTAGCTTCTTGTAGGTTTTGACTTGTGGTGGCATAACTCTAGTCTTCACGTGGCTTTCTTTGTGTGTGTGTGTGTGTGTGTGTGTGTGTGTGTGTCCCTCATTTCACATGATGCTCTTTTTATTAGGGAAAACAGTCATATTGGATTAGGAACCCCTACTACTGCAGTATGACTTCATCTTAAATAATTACATCTGCAATGATCCTATTTCCAAAGAAAGTCACATTCTGAAGTATTGGGAGTTTGGGCTCAATGTACAAATTTTTGGGGCACTCAGTTCAACCCATAATACATCTGTTAGAGCACCTGTTACATATTATTATTACAATTAGTTTATTTACATGTTTCTGGAGAATATAAATTCCTTCAGGGATTCCTTCTTAATCACTAAAAAAAAAAAAAGAATCTCAGTGCTGAACATATTGTCTGACACAGAAGAAGGTAAAATATTAGTTACATGGTTATTTTAAGTGATAGACTTTGAAAACCCGAGGTCTTGGATTTTTATTCTCCCTTTAGTAATATCTAATATTTACCCTAAACTCTAGTCATATGGTTGCCCCGAATAAAATATCTTTAATTTTTTTGACAGGTAGTTCATATGGCTTTAGTTTAATCTAATGGGACAATGTGATAGAGACAAAACCAGGCATTTCTTTGTTGATCATGTTATTTCGTGATCTGACCAAGAAAATCAGTTTTTAAAAATTCCTTAAGGCATTTTCATTTAATTTAGAGATCAAGTTATAGATTAAAGAGGACATATTAAATTCAACAGCTTCCATATTCTGTTACCCATGTGGGGGCTGAAAAAAATACATTTCCTCCCACCTTCTAAATTCTTCTAGTTGGGCTAATAATCAAATTAACAGAAACAGATTAACAGGAGAAAATAAAACTTTTAATACATGTGCATGGGGAATTCACACAGGCATGAAAATGCCCAAAGACAGTGAGGCAACATGGGGTATATGAGACATTTTGGATAAAGGAGAAAAGGGAGGGGATGGGGTATTAGATTTTAGAAGTGAGAATGGGTGATTTACAGGTAGTTGAGGAAGAACAGGAAGATATATGGCAGGAAAATTCTTGCTGGCCACTCAGAAACAATGGGACACAGGGAGTGTCTAGCTAATAGGCATGAGATCTTTCTGACTAACCCTAGAGTGAAGTCTCTTAAGGTGACTAAGCCCAGGGTGCCTTCCTGAAGCAGGTTTTTTCTGTCTGAATCTCTTGGGCAAGAAAGCGGGGAGGGTCACAGGTTCTTTCTGAGTCATTTTTCTTAGTAAACAGCTTTAAATCAATATCCCAACAAAGCAGCTTCAGGGTGGCAAAATTTTGGTTTCCTTCACCTGCTTTATTTTGAATTTAGAAGTGATCAGACACAGGTGGTCACCAGATGCATGACTACACATTCTGATTTTGTGAATTCATTTGTTGAAGTCTGATGCTTGAAAATAAAGTTCACTGTAAGGTTCGAATATGGAATTGTAGTATATATTTATCTTGACTTTATGGTTACTCATCACCTAAACCCTTTCTTGCTATGTTTAGGGAATCTCCCCTGTCTCCATTTTGAATCTTGCTAAGAGGCTGAGATGACCCATTACAGAAGCTGAAGATGCCTAGCCCTTATTCTTCCTATCCTTCATTGCAGTTTAGAATTCCTGAGAAATGTTTTGGCTGTAGTGCTACAAGAAGATCAGAAGCTGCCATGATAATAGTGCAGCCAATATTTGGTCCTAGCTGTGCTTGTGTTGCAATGCTCAGTAGCAGAGTCAATGGCGTCTTCCCTAGACCACTGGTGTGGCATATTTTGTATTTTGCTCCTGGCTGCATAAACTTCAATAGGGCTGCCATATTGCAATGTACAACATACGTGGCTGGCTTTGAACCTGGTTCTTTAGTCACCCTGGTAAGTCTGAGACGTACACTATCCTTTAATTAAATTTCTTTCCCTGCTTAAATCAGCCAATGATAACTTCTTCAATCTTCAGCTAAGAATCTTGATAAGTAATGAGTTGTTCGGTATTTAACTGATCCACCCATAATGAAATTTTAGATGTACAGACAAAAATAAATTGCTCAGACCGGTGTATTTCTTGAAGATTCGTCCTGTACTCTATGTTCTCTGCTGGTTTTGATTTATACTTTTTTTCATTTTTTAAGTTGCACTTATTCAATAAATATTTGTTGAATGCCCATGTATTAGTTTCCTGTGGCTGCTGTAACAAATAACCACAGAGTTGGTGGCTTAAAACGACACAGATTTATTCTCGTATATTTCTGAAAGCCAGGAGTCCAGACTGGGTTTCACTTGGCTAAATCAGGGTGTTGACAGGGCTGGATCCCCCTAGAGGCTCTAGGGAGAATGTATTTCCTTGTCATCTCTAGCTTCTGAGAGCTGCTTGTAATGCTTAGCCTGTGAGCCTTTCTTACTTTCATCATTCTAACCTCTTGCTTTTGTTGTCACATTGCCTTCTCTTCTTCTGTAGTCAAATCTCCCTTTGCCTTCCTCTTATAAGGATATTTGTCATTACATTTAGGGTCCACCTGAATAATCCAGGATAATCTTCCCATGGCAAAATCCTTAACTCAGACACGTCTTCAAAGTTGCTTTTGCCACATAAATTACCATTCACAGGTTCCAGGAATTAGGACCTGGATATCTTTAGGGGCCATTACTCAGCCTACTGCACTCTGCTATGTGCTATGCATTAGGAACACAAGGTAAAAAGATAAATGTTTCTTCTGCCTTATAGGGTTAGTGGGATACTAACACATTTAAATAAAAATTACGGCATTAATCCTGCAAGTTCACTTATAATAAGTGCTCAAAGGAGAAATGCAAGAAGGGATGGGAGAATATAATGGACTGATATGCCAGAGTCTAAGGAGGTAGTGGAAAATTTTGCTAAAAAATTATATTAGCTAATACTATGTGCAAGTACTGTGCTCATTGGTTACGCATGTTCATTAGGTTAACCTTCACCATAATCTATGAGGTTGGTACTTTTACTCTCTCAGGATGGATAAACTGAGACACAGATAGTGTAAGTAACATGCTCCAGAGTCTGTGACTAGTAACTGGCAGAAAAGGAACATTTAAAATGATCCTTAAATGGAGTAGATTTCGTTTGTTTTAGCTGCCTACCCTTATTGGGTTAATTGTGTCCTGATTTTCTTTGGAGGAATTTCTTCTCTTTTGTTGTACCTAAATGCTCTGCTTTCCCCTAGTTAGGGGTGGGCATGTGCCCCAACCTAGGACTGACTCTCCAGCAAAACAAAACAAATAGCTGAGGATGATCCATGTTCTAGAAAAGTCCGCCCATCATATCCCGTCATTTTAACCTCTTAGGCTTCCTTGGCTTCTGTTCTTTTCCAGCTGTGTTTTTAAACTATTATAGTTTTGTAGTCTGTTTGTGTGAGCTACTTCCTAATTTTGCAATAAATTCATTTCCTGCCTCAGTTTCTGCTGGTTTCTGTTGCTTACAACCAGAGCACTCTGAGAACAAGGGGACTTAGCCGGGTAAGGATGAGAGGAGGCAAGCAATTCTAAGGCAGAGGGAAGAGTGTGACAAGCTGCTAATATTTCTGAGGAGTTTTGAGGAAGCCATGCGGTTGGAGGTAATGAGTGAGGCAAGAGAGTGGCATGAAATGAATTTCAAATGCTCGATAGGGGCCATTGCTGCAAGCACATGCCATGTGAGGATTTGAGGCTGCATCCTAAGAGCAACATTTTGTGGTTGTTGTTGTTTTTAAGTAACACGCTTATAACTAATGTATTTCGCCAGCTGTACTCAGGTGATACAAGCAGGAAGCAACTTTATTCTTTCTTATCACTTTCTCTTAAATGTCCTCATTGTCATTTTTCTCTAGATTCTGGTTGAGATCTTGGCTAGGTAGCGATAGCATTACTTTTTTGGTCTCTCAGATATAAATAGTTTTTCTATCTCATTTAGGTTATGAAATGTCTGGTTCATTCTAATATCAAAACTCCATATTTTCATCCAATTATAAAATTATCTTTGTTAGCCAAGGCTTAAAGCAACCTTCAAACCACAGCCTTCAAATGGGTGTGGTCGTCGGCTTCTCCAGGTTGCTTTTCTCCTCCCTCTTGCCCACCGAATGTGCTAGCTCCAGCTCCTCCAGGGGAGGGGCGAGGCTATCCCTTTCCTGGGAAATTTCTCTAATACTTGTGCAATTTCCTTATTGCCAACAGTGCTTTTCTTGCTGGGCACTGATGATCTCCCCTACCTCATGACTTCCAAATCCTATCTTCTGTCAGTTCACATTTAGCCTCTTACTGCTGGGCTCACCTTTCACCCCAAGTGGTCATTTTGAGCGAATTCCTTTTCCAGGAGATTCAGGGCTGGGAGAGATTGTAGGCAGCCTGCAGGAGGAGGCAAGCTCACTGTCCCACTAAACTCCTGAAGTGCAGTTGTTTCTCAGACAGCCTCAACTACTCTTCAGTCTGCCATTAGGCTGACCAAACTATTGTTTTCACACTTTTTCAGGCATACTTCACTTAACTCTATTTGTGTTATCCCAAATTCCCCGGGCCATTGCAAAGCTCTCCAGATGTTTCTGCTGAAACTCCTCTACACTTTGAAATTCCCCAGGATCCAACAAAGTGTCTTAATTAATCCTCGATTGGCTGATTGAGCTTATTGGGCTGAGATGTGGAAGCCTCATACAGGACAGTCTTTGCTAACCTGGCACCTTGTTCTATTGTGTGGGTGTAATTCGCATCTATTATTCTTAACCCTGGGACTTCAGTCCAAATTGAGGCAATTGGAAAAGTGCCATTTTAATATAACCTTGCAAAGTGATATGGCCGGATGTCTGTTATTTGTATAACTTTAATGAATACAGTCTCCAGTCATATTACTTCCCCAGTTCCCATACAAAACAAAATGCTGATCATTCTTATAGAATCAGAATATTTCCTAGATATGACCAGATTTACGTTCCTTTGCCCTAAGAGGTATTAAAGTAGTCAAACAATACCTTCTTTACTTTTCTACAGGAAGAGTAGGATTTTTATCTTTTTTTGTATTTACAAAACCTCAATCAGCTGTCAAATGCTTGAATGTGGACCCAACATTTAAATTTTCAGTGGAAATTTGGAGATGTTGTATAGAGCACTCAGCAAAGTGCAAAACCCTCTGACCACTTTCAAAAATAATCCAAGCAAACAGCAATTAGGAATACATTCTGCTTCTTTCTATTTGTTCCTAGCTCATCAGGACATAGCGTGAGCTCCCATGCATATTGGGAGGGAGGGAAATGGAAAGCACTTAAATTGTTCCTTACTTTGATATGTGACTGTCAGGGTTGCAAATAATGTGCCTGCAAAAGAAAATTGCCTCCTGGTGCACCTGAAGATGGAATTTTAAAAAATGTTTCTTTCTCCTTCCTTTTCTCTTTCCATTTACTCAGCATTACGTGACTCCGTTGTTAAACACCTGAGGAGAAAAAAAGTTGTTTATGGCGGCCCCAGTGGGATGAATCTGACCAAGAGAAAGGAGGCAACATAGCAAAGAAGTGTTTCTAACATTTTTTTATTAAGCAGCTATTGGGCACAAAGAACATAAAACATGGTGACTGCCTGCTAGAAACTTTTAATCTGGTTGTGAGGATAGGATATATATATACACACTATAAGTTGAATTTGTAATATTGAAGGTGGAGTCATCCCAAACTGTAATCTTGCAAAAAAGCAAAGCTATAGCCAAGAAAGTGGTAGAAGCTACAGAGAGCTAGTTCTGGACTGAATGTCACTTCCTGATAGAGCTGACCAAAGATGAGTCAGATGCCCTTACAGGGAGGAGAGTTTCTTGTTATCCAAGGTGTGTAAGACAATCTGGTGAGTACTTAGCAGGAGTATTTGTAGAGAGCATTATTGCATCTAGATCGGCGGTCCCCAACCTTTTCGGCACCAGGGACTGGTGTTCCTATGAGAATTTAATGCCTGATGGACTGAGATGGAGCTGAAGCGGTGATGCTATTGCTGGGGAGCAGCTGCAGATACAGATGAGGCTTCGCTCACTGGCCCACTGCTCAACTCTTGCTGTGTGGCCCAGATCCTAAGAGGCCATGGACCAATACTAGTCCACGGCCCAGGGGTTGGAGATCCCTGATCTAAATGACATCTAAAATACTCATATGACTTTACGATGCCTTGGTTTTGTGAATCCTGGTGACAGTGTATATGCATGGGCTTGTGGAATGACCAGGAAAGAATTTATTGAGGTTGAGGTGTGAAAGAAGGCACATATGTGGGATAAAGGTAGGAGGCAGGAGGGAACTCGGGCAGAAGGAATACTGTGAGATTAATGAAAGTTCTGGGGCCTTTTCTTGTCCATACATTACAAGACAAAACTACATTATTTCTAACCACATTTAGAAGGTTATAGAGGAGCTTAGAAACAATATCTTGATGAATGTTTCTTTGCAGGCTGAAAATTTGGAATAGCTGACCCATAAAATCAAGCCTAAGGGATGGGCTAGAAAATTTCATCCAGTTCACTTAAAATTTTGCTGAATTTAAAATTTCAGGCATCAGGTACTGGGAGTGCAGAGATGAAAAGAGATACAATTTCTTCTCTTGAATAGCTGATTGTGGGGCAGAGGCTTTTATTTATTTATTTATTTATTTAGAGATTTATTTATTTATTTATTTAGAGGCTTTTATTTATTTATTTATTTATTTAAATGCCTACAGTACCTGGTATTCCTAGGTGGTCTCCCATCCAAGTACTAACCAGGCCTGACCGTGCTTAGCTTCCGAGATCAGATGCGATCGGGCACGTTTAGGGTGGCATGGCTGTAGAGCACAGACTTTTAAAAAGCTCATCCTAAAATGTTTCCCAATGGATACCTATATTTAATTTCTTCAAAATTTTATGATCACTTTAATAAAAAAGCTATGTTTGTTGAGGACTTTCTAAGTGCTAGATACGATGCTAGTCTCTTTCCAGTTCTTACGACAACCCTTCAGTGTAAATATTTTATTATTTCTGTTTTCCAAGGAGGAAATTGAAGCTCAGAGAGGCCAAGTATATTGCCCAGCTATAAGAGGCTAATTAAAAATTCAAAAGTCACTAAATTAATTGAGGGGGTGACATGTTCTACATGCTGTACTAGATGCTGGACACAGAGCATCTTATGGAATCTTAATACCACTGGGAAAGAGAGATACTACTGTTATTCCCATTTTCTGGTCAAGAAAACAAAGGCCCAGTAAAATTAAACAAATTACCCAGAGTCACATAGTCAATGTTATAGACAGAATGCTTGTGCCTTCCCCAGATTCATATGTTAAAATCCTAACCCCCAATGTGATGGGTATTAAGAGGTGGAGTCTTCGGCAGATGATTAAGTCCTGAGGGTGGAGCCTCAATGACTCCTTTATAGAGAGAGACCCCAATTTGCTCTCTTGTCCTTTTGTACCATGTGAAGAGGCAGCGTGAAGTCAACCATTTATGACCAGGAAAAGAGCTCAAGTTCCCAGCTTCCAGAACTATAAGAAAAAAATTTCAGCTATTTATAAGCCACACAGTCTATAGTATCTAATCGAGCAGCCTGAAATGACCAAGATGATCAGTTCGTGTAGAGCAGGGGTTCAGGCCCAGCCTCCTGGTTCCAGGGCTGATAGTCTCTCACTACTATGCTACTGTTCCTCTCCCTCCTGTGCTGTACAGTAAACAGCGTCCCTCTGGCTCTGCTTGCCTCCTCCCTTTACCAAAAAAAAAAAAAAAAAAAAAAAAAAAAAAAAGAAGCAAAAAACAGAGTGAATGACAAAACCATTTTGAGGATTTTCTTGAAGGGCCGGGCGTGAACTTGGCTAGAGGGGTAATTCCTATTAGAATTCTGAGGCTCAGCATACAGCAGTGGTACCAGGGAGGTAAAAATGCCATGCTAATTAAGCAATTACTGAAACTCATGATTAAAACATGAGATTGCCTTTCTAAGAGAATCCTTGGAATAAATGGTGTTCTTCATTTTGCCTGGGAGCCTGGTTGATCAGTGTCTTAAGAAATTTACCTTCTTCTACTGCAGAAGTGATGGAGAAGCAAGGACTGTTACTTATTATCTCTTTGGATCCTCACAAGGACCTTTTGAAGATATATGGGGAGGGGGAGGGGGAATTTGATTTGGGATTTTAGTGGCCAGTTAATCAGATCCCACCCTCTTTTGATCATTTGCAAAATATATACAATACTCTGGGATTCCAACTTCAAGTTTATTGCTTGGCTTGGGTTACATGTCTTGCATTTACGGCCAAATGTTGTTCCTTATACTCCCCACCCCCACTCCTGCTACAGCTGGACCTTGGGATCTGCATTTCACAAGAAGGGAAGGGCTAGGCTTATAGCCAGCTGAGCAGAGAGATGTGGCTCCCTCCTACCAGGCAAATGTAGGGAGCCTAGGAGAAGAAGATCTTCCATGCAAAGGACATGTAGCATGTTCACCTTCCCCCAGTAGAGAAATGTGGATGACTGGATGCCTGCCTCTTACCACTTCACCTGTTAGATGAATCATTCTTACTCCTGGGAGGAGAAGCCAATGGAAGGGTAGAGGGCAAGTTTCTACCAAATACACTCAAGAGGTGTTTTATCGGCTGAAAAAATCATAAGGAAAGTGAGCATATGGTTTTCTCTACACTCCCTGATCTTGTTCTTTTATTCTATTGCCCTCTCCTGATTTGACAGGAGGAGAATTTGGTGTTCAGAGAGTTAAAGTGTTGAAAGTCACCCTTGAATATGAAACCTGAGGTTAGACTCTTGAGATCCTGTCTCACGACATGTCAGTGAAAGGATCAGACCCTTTATGATAAATGCGGCAAATGCTGCCTCACAGAGGGGGCTTGTGCCTTGCCCAAGATTAAACTGCCGGAACTAGAAACTCAGTTCTTCTCATTCCTTCCGGTGCTCCTTCTAGCACCTCAGAGAATTCTCCTTAACCCCGTGACGTCTGTGCTGTCGCCTTATGAGCATGGTCTTCTGGGTTCCAGTGCTGCCCCTGAGCCTCTTTCCTCAACTATGAAAGGAAGATCACAGAGCTAATATCTGCCTCTCAACATTCTTATTGAAAACCAAATCAGGCCGAGTCAGTGCAAATGCTATGATTGTAACACACTCTACAGATATTGGCATATTATTTTTGAGACTGTCACTTTTCATTTCTGTCTTCTCAGATGGAATCCATTTGAGCCAGTTGGGATCCAGGGGGCTCAGGAGGCACCTGAGTTACTGGAGAAATAATTCTTATAGTGCAGTGGTTCTCTACTCTGGCTGCACATTAAAATATTCTGGAGAGCTAAAATAACAACAACAAACAAAAACAAACAAAACAACTGATGCCTGGGCAGTATCCCCAGACCAATTAAATCAGAATCTCTTGGTGGCAGGTGGGGGGTGGAGGGGGTTGCTTCACACTGATATATTTTTAAAGCTCCCCAGGTGTCCTGACATATAGAATGGTTGAAAGCCATAGCCTTGGTAATCCAACACTTGTTTTATAGCTGTGTCACCCTCTTGGAATGTAGAAATGATGATAGATTGCATTTCCAGACAGATCACATCTATTAAAATTGGAAACCAAAATCTGAGCCTTGATGGGGCCCTGTATGGGCCCCTTCGTCTCACTGATGACAATTCCTTACCTATGCATAGGTTTTTCCTTGTCTTGATGCCGTTTGTTTTTTATAATAACCACATGAAGTCAATAATTACTGACCTCATTTCACAAAATGTGAAAACAGGGTTCCTACCCAACCTTGCGTGGGAGCAGATGGCTTTCCATGCTGCTCTTCAGGAGAGACGTTCACACCAAATGGGTTGGAGACTGGTTTTTATTCCCCACTCTGACAATGGAACCGTCCCATTTGAAAATTCATGGGGAAAATCCATTTTGTTGTTAACACCCAACTGGACTTGTAGTTCACCAGTGTGCAGGTTGTGCACTACCCAACACTAAGAAGTGCACCACAATTACACTGCAGTTTATGTGACTGGTACCCCTCGCTCTCAGGCAGTACCCTGGCTGGGTGGCTGTACGTGCTGAACCCACATATACTTAATCAGTAGGCTTTCTGTAATAAGACGTAAAGGCTGCTGGAACAACCCCCAAATACTGCTCTTTCTTGATAGGTGAGATGCCGAAATAACAGAATCAGTGCGTGATCTATTCCTTTAAATGACGTTATCTCTTTCAGACTTTCTCATTTAAAATTCACATATCCTTAGGAACAAGAAGATAGATATTCCAGGCTCTTAAATTGATTTTCTCTTATGCCTTATGGATTGGTAATTCACACAGAACGAGGGTTCACACTTTTCAGATAGTCTTCACTTTGCCTTTCTCTGATGTAGGTACTATTATTATTCCCAATTCACATATGAGCAAACTGAGGTTCCAAAAGGGTTATTGTCTTGACCCAAATTACCCAGCAATTAAGATCTTGAATCCATTTTTTTCCCCAAATGTGAGACCTTTTCCACGATCCCCTACGAATAAGAATAATGTTTTATTTTTATTCTCCTTGACTGCATGCTTTTAAGAAATGTGTGCCTCAAAACAAACCTTTGTTAGAGAATGCTCTGATGCTGTAATCTTGTCAGCATTCAGTAGTATCTTTTGGGGTAATTTTCCCAGTTCGGATATGCCTTCACTTGGATCATTTATGCTCTGTTTTCTGAACAAGAACCTTTCCATGATGGACAGGTTTTTTTGTTTTTGTTTTTAAATTAGTATGGATGCTGAAATAATGGTATATGTTAAAATGTCTTAGTTTTCATTGAAAAATTTATTTATAGGGACATAGCTAGACTGTGTAATTTCCTTTTCTTCCTCTTTGCAAATTAAAGTCTCTGCTCAAGATATTTTTATTCATGGAATATAGGGAGGAGACTAGGGGAAAGAATAGGGACTTTGGAGTCAGACAGGCCAGAGTTCAAATACAGACTTCTTACTTGTGTTTTAGTGATTTGAAGAAAGTTGTTTGGCATCTCTTAGCCTCAGTTTTCTCATCTATAAAATGGGACTTAGCTTGAATGCCTCTTAGCTTGAAAGATAATAAATCTAAAGCATATAACACAGATCTCTCTCAAAATGTTATTTTATTTACATTCCTCTTGCATTGGGAATCTGTTATCCATTAGATAATACAGTTAATTAGTCTCATTATTTTAATGGCAGGGCGGAGAAGTACATTGACCTAGATTGCAGAAGAGAAAAGCCTGGGTAGATGGGCTATAGCAGTGCTCATTCATTTATTCATTCACTAATTCAGTCACTCAGTGATTTTTCTAAAACAAAACTTGTTACTGGCTCCTCTACCTAAAACTAGTCAAAGGCTCCCATAACCTACTAAATAAAGCCCAAATTTCTTAGCCTGGCATTTGGGACCCTGCACCTCTATCATCTTTCATTGTTCCTCTCCCCCATGGGTGGTTCCCTGAATGATGTCATTCCTTGAATGCACTATGCTATTTCAGGCTTTTGTGTTCCCTTTGTCTGCAAACTCCTTCCCAAGACTCGTTCACTTGCCAGACTCCCATTCTTCCTCTCCTCCAGGCTCTCTTCAGAGAAGCTTCCTCTGACCTGCCTCTTTTCTCAAACAATTCATTGCTGCCTCCTTTGTCTTCATACATCTGTCAGTGATAGCAAGTTCTACAACCTCTTCTAGACTTTAAGCTCCTAAAGGGCAGGGCCAGTGTTTTCATCTTTGATCTCAGGTGCCTGGTACAGTATCTGGCAGAGAGTAGCGGCCTAGAGACTGATAGTAACAATGCAATACTCTAAGTGTTTTTATTAGGGGTGTGCATGAAGGGCTCTGGAAGTTCAGGGGGAAAATCTTCCAACTCCTGGACATACCAGTTATGTGATCTGGGAAAGTTATTTAGCTTCTAGGAGCTTCAGTTTCCTTATCTCTGAAATGACAAAATAACAGTATCTGATTAATAGGGCTGTCAGGCTTTATTAATTAAATTAAATGTGAATCTTTTAAAAGAGATTAAGATGTACAAATTGGTAGTTACAAAATAGTCATGGGGATATAAAATGCAGCATAGGGAATATAGTCAATAATATTGTAATAACTATGTATGGTGTCAGGTGGGCACTAGACTAATCGGAGGGATCACTTCGTAAATTACATAAATGTCTACCCACTATGCTGTACACTCGAAACTAGTATAAAATAATATTGAATGTCGACTGTAATTAAAGAATAAAAAAATAATTAAAAAATAAGATAAAAAAGTCAAATGTAAACCTTTAACGTCCGTGAAGCACTTAGAACAGTGTCTGGCGTGAAGTAAGTACTCAGAAAATTCTGAGCTGGTACAGTTATTATTTTTTATCAAAAAATAAAAATTATAACAATAAAAAATCATTTTTTATGAGGCCACACAGGTTAAGAGAAGGTCACAAGGTCAGTAGGTCATCAGACTTCAAGTGAGATGTTCTTACCAGATCTTCCTCCTTGGTTCATCTACCTCTCAGTGACCTACCACTGGGTCCCTGACATTTTCATCTCTTGGACAAAAGCTTTCTTTCCTAAAGACTCCTGCTGAAATGTCCTCCAAGGAGGAGTTACCTGCCATGCACATCACCTGTCAACACATCACAGCTATGTTGTCAGATAGCCTGAGCTGGGTTGTCAGGTTAGCTGGCCAATCCCTCACAGAGCAGAAGACGATCAGTCAGTCTTGGTTGCGGTTGAGATAAAAAGAGAAGGTGCGAGCCCGCTGCTTCCCATCAAGCGCAGGCAGGCTTGGGCGTGGTCTGCAGCGGATGGGGAGGAGGGCGAGTTCCCAGACTTACCTGTAAAATCAGTAGAATCCGGTGGCTCTACAGGCCGTCAGGAGGATAAAGTGAGGTAACGATAATAACTAACGTTTATTAAGCAAATGTCATCTCTGTGTGTAGCCTCAGTCCTCCCAGCAACAACATGAGCTCGTGTTATCCCTCTTTTACAGAAGAAGAAACTGAGGCACAGATGCGATGGCATACGGAAAATGGCCAGCCAGAGAAGGGACTTAACATGAACTTTCCCTTTCAAGGCAGAGTCTGTTTCGCATTCATAATTTTGTAGCTTTTCTTTCTTTTTTTTTTTTTTTTTTTCTATAAAAGGGCATCTGAAATCGAATAAGCTTCAAACCTGGGGCCACCTGTGAGCCTAACTGAAGTGGGGGCTCAGAAGAAGTTAGCTACCTTCTCTCTCGGATGGTGGGGCCTCAGGAATAGAAGGAGAAAGAAGATGAGACAGACTAAGAGAGAAATGAACCAGTGGGCCTAAGTGGCTGAGGGGGCCGTGTAAACCCCCTTCCTGGCTGACTGCCTTCCAGCACAGGTTGTGATGCCCTTCAAGAAGGGGCTCAGCTAAAGCCCGACTGAAGTTCCTCTTCCATCCAGTGCCTTGTGGCTGCCTGAAAGCCTCGCATAGTTGTGCTGACTTCTTGGAGTTTAATTTATAGCCAGCCAGTGAGTGGAGCTAAAGCTTCATGAGATAACTGCCTGTCTAACATCTAGGTGGGAAATTCCTGCCTGAGCTCTTCCCTCCGTGTGTGTCCTGCTCCTTCTTCACCTTGCCTACTAAACAGTCCCACCGAGGAGCTTATCTCAGCCAGGTGGAGGGGAGGGTCACGTTTCCAGACAGCCTCTTTGTGTCACACCTAGCCCACTCCTCCCTCACCTTGTTCCCCTTTCACAGCCCTGGCCCCTGGCATTCTCAGGTCTAAATCCATACAGCTGTCTGCTGGGTTTTATTAAACTCCCTAGCCTGCAGAGAAATGGAGCTGAAGAAATCATTTCTCTTGTTATTTGGTGCAAAGAATGAACACACACAGGCATTTTATTTTATTTTATTTTTCACACACAGGCGTTTTAACTACTTAAACCAAACATTATTTAAGCCAGGGGTTGCAAACTCAGATGCCTCCAGGGTCCAGGCTGGAAACATTACCAGGAGAGGTGGGTAAGCTGGGTGAAGACAATAGGGACTGGTGGGGACTGGGGCAGACCTGAGGGCTCACTGTACTTTTTCAGAGGTGGGCAACAGCTTCCCGCTCCAGTCATTGTAGCCTGGGGGGAAATGCAGGTCCCAGATCACCTTATTCTCTGAAAGTTCAGGAGAAAGTGTAGAGCTGGATTTTCTGTGGAATTTCCCAATTTTTAAAAGACTTTCTGGGCTACACAAAACACTTCCGTGGGCTGTGCAATGCGTGGGCTGCCAGCTTGAGAACCCTGATTGAAGCTGTAGGGAGAAGTCTGGCTCTGGATGCTTCACTTCTCCCGGCCACTCTGCCCTATTCAATTTCAATGGAAGCGGCTGTTCATCAGGGACCGTGTAGTTGGTCTGAGGAAGGAGCTATTTGAGAAATATTTGGACCTTTTTTAGTGAAACCCGAGCACAGCATTTGCTCGTTCTCTCATTTTATCCATCCATCCATCCATCCATCCATCCATCCATTCATTTATTCAGTTATTCAACAAATAATGAGGATCTCTTTTAAACACATCATACCCTAGGGATGCAGCAGTGGACATGACACAGTTCTCAAGGAACTCACAGAGAGGCAAGCAAAACTGGTGCTCTTGACGATTCTGCATGGTCAGGGTTTTAAAAGCTGCCTACGGCATATATACAGGAACATAGGTGACAGAATTCTTGGCTCTACCTGAGGGAATCAGGACAGATTTCCCAGATGATGCAGCGGGGTATGAAAGTGAGAGCATGGGAGGAGGTGGACAGTGGATTTAAAAGCTGAGTGAATGGATAAAGTACATAACAGGCTGGAAGAGTCTTCCAGATAAGAGGAAACCGGTGAGGTTGTGCATGGTGTGTCTGGGAAATGGCGAGTAATCTGTGTGGGGTGCTGCTTGCAGAAGATGCTGGAGGGGGTGGGTCTAGAGCCGGGCTAGGAATTGCCCTGGGAACCACATTAAGGACTCTCTCTAGTAAACTCTGGGAACTACTGAAGTTGCATAAATGGAGGAGTCCTATAGTCATATCTGTTTTAGAAAGATCATTCTAGTTCCAGTGAGAAGCATGATTTGGAAAGGCAGCAGGCTGGGGGTGGTTGTAGGGGGTCATGGGATGGAGCGGGGAGTGGAGAAGGAGAAAGGTCAACAAGTTAGAATAGTGGTTCTCAACCCTGGCTATACAATTCTTATGGCCAAGCCCATCCCAGACTAGACAATGCAGAATTTCTGAGTTTGAGGTCTCAGCCTTGGGATTAAAAGCTCCCTGAGTGGTTGAGCATTACTGAGCAAAGAGATCATTGCCTGGTGGAGGGAACATCTCGGGATGAAGTTGCAGGGGAAGTTGCAGGGGAATCCCTGTGTCTTGGGGTGGGGGGACTATAGTTCTTACCCAGCCCAACTGCTCAGTTTCACAGATGGGTGACTGAGGCCCCGGAGGGACATTGCTGTTATATCAGATAAGGAAACTTTAAAAAATCAAGTGATTGAATAGATTCAAATGTGTTGGAAAGAGCCTAGGATTTGAAGTTAAATGGCTCTGACTTACATTCTGCCTGAGTTACTCATCAGCTGTGATAAGTTGGAAGTCATTTGACCTCTCTTAATCTCAGTTTTTCATCTTTAAAATGGAATTAATAATACCCGCCTTTTTAAGTTGCAGTGAGGACTAATTTTTGTGAAAGACCTAGCACAGTGCCTAGCACACAGTGGTAAATGATTAATAAATGCTACTACTCTTTGATGATTGTAGTTAAAAAGGACCAACTCCTTGTGTAAGCTGTAGTTTCTGGACTATTCTCCTAAGAAGACTCAGTCATAGGATGGTCAGCTGCAAGGAGAAAGGATTGTCAGAAAGAATTCTTATGGGACCTTTATTGTGAGCAGAGGTTAAATGGAAAAGGTGGATTGGATTTAAAATCCTTTCCATAACTGATCCCCTACTCTTATTTTTTTGAAGCATGTGCTCTTAGCCATTATTTCATGTTGCCTT
Organism: Pteropus medius; assembly: GCF_902729225.1. Lineage (NCBI taxonomy): Eukaryota > Metazoa > Chordata > Mammalia > Chiroptera > Pteropodidae > Pteropus > Pteropus medius. The sequence continues at coordinate 16,845,271 of NW_024340696.1, read as the reverse complement.
TTCATGCACAATTGTTTCTGCTTTTTAAAAAGAAATAATTCTTATTTTAAAATAGTTTGAAAGAAGGTACAAAAACGATGGAGCTTCTGTGTACCTTTCAGCCAGCTTCACCCAGCGATGGTGATATCTTATGTAATCATAATTCCGTTGTTTATTTCTTACAGAGCTGTACTCATCCTGCTGTTGTTTCTTACTCCTCTCACTTAGTGTAATAGTCTACACAGTTTTCTTTATCATAAATTCATAGTAAACACGTATTTTAATGTCTCGACGTCCCATACTGTTCTTTAAACAAATTCCTTGCTGTTGGACCAGCAGTAGTATTCCAACCAATGGCATGGGTTGTTTCCACTGTTTTGCTATTAAAGTATTGCTAGTGAGCATCTTTGTGCATCAGGCTATTTCTATAATCAGTGTTCTTTTATTAGGATAGATTACTGAAGGCACAGTTGCTGGGTTGGAAGACCTGAACGGATAAAAGTTTTCTGATATATATTTATTGGCAGCTGCTGAAGGAGAGCTGCCTGAAACAAACTGGAGGGGCCAGTGCTCCAGAAGTTGAGGGTGGGACTCCAGGAATGACCTTGAACTGAAAAAGCTCTAAGTGCCTTGGCAAGTGACTGCAGCTAAACTAAGCAGGAGCCAGAGCAGCAGATCCCTACGGAGACTCAATCACTTTGCACCCCCTCAACTCCTGGCTAAAAAGCCCAGAGCCCAAGGGCTTTGCTATTCTTGGTGTGGCTGCCTGTTCAGTACCACTGCTGACACTTGCCTCTATTCTACTGTGCCCAAGCCCCGGGTTCTTTTTCCCTTCCCCATTTCAGGCCATTTCACTGAAATCTGAGTAAATGATTGATCACTTTAAAGCTAGAAACAAATGGACTTGCTGGGCAATCAGACCTCCTTCCAGCCAGCGTGCACTTGTGCACCCAGTAGTGGATGCAATGTCATCAGCATATGATGGTTAGAATTTTCTGTGCTGTGACAGGCAGAATGATCTCAGTGGTTTGTCTGGGCTGCAGTTAAAGGCTGAACAGGAGCACTCTCAGGGTAGGGACTGGATGTGTGGGGCCTCATCAAGGACTAAGAGTTTCCATGCCGGTGGATTGGGGACCACCAGGGCCAGTACTGAAGTGAAAGGGTGAACTGAAGTGGTGGCTGATTTCCCCGGCATGGATTGGAGCCTGGCACTTACTTGTTTTCCATATCGCAAATGAGAGTCTCTTACCCATGAACAGTGACTACTTGCAAATTACCACCAGCACCACTACATTTGTCGAGTACCGACTGTGTACCAGGCACTGTGATGGGAGTTTTACACACACCAGCTCAGTTAACCCTACATCAGTATTTACCTCTGTTTGAGGCTCAGAGAGGATTATAGTGAGGAGAAGTGCCAGGGTTTGAATTCAGATCTAGCTGTGTCCTTGCCCTCATGGCCCCAAGTTTGCTGTTGTCGATGACAGGTTGATGGTTGCATAAACCTTGTAAAAAAATTCGAGGCGTTTTCTATTAACAGCTGCTCCTTACCAAAATCCATGTTCCTTTCTTCTGGAGATGGTGCTAGACTATATTCCCGGGCTCTCTTGCAGGTAGGTGTGGCTGAGTTCTATCCAATAGACGAGAAGTGATGTGTGTTACATTCAGATGTCCTTCTCTTTGTAGCTAGTTGTAATGGAGATTTTCCCTGGAGTGACAGAACCCACAGGTGAAAGGGAGCAGTCTCTGTCGGTGTATTTCCCTAAATGACTGCGTGGGGTGGGGTCTCACCCTCTTGTTCTCACTGAAAAGCCATTGACCTGCCCGTATTGTTACGTAAACAACATGTAAACTTCTCTTGTGTTTAGCCACCAGATATTTTTGGATCGATTTTTACAGATATTAGGCTATCCAAATAATACAAAATGCCAACTCTTTTATCTTAAAAATTCAAGAAGACCTAGCAGGGCCGTTCCAAGTACAGGTTGGGAGTAGGCCAAAGGGATTTACAGTTGGAGCAAGGTCTGCACACATGGGTATTCTCCCTTGGGTGTGCTTACTAGAGGTTCCAGGGCACTGCAAAGCCAAATGAACTCAAAGTTATAGAGAAAGTAGATAAAGGTCCTGCCCCTTTGTTCGGAGATTGGTCTATCTTTTTCTCATATCAGACACTTTTTCTAGAAATAATAACAGTTAGATTCCTATTCCCAGTTAGCAAATCGTCAACTTTATTTTGTGGTGGCTGGAACTGAGGTTATATTAGGTAATGATAATCACAGGATTCTACTGAATTTAGGGCTAGAGGATCCCAGAACTTTCTTCAACCCTGTGTCTTTTGAAAAACTTTCTGAGGTATTGAAATGGAGTTAGGAAGCAATTTGGTGTCTCTGTGAACCCTGTTGTTGCTATAATATCTCATAGATTAAGAGTTCAACCCAGAAAAGGGGATGGTTTTCATGAGCTTGTGGGTTAGAATCTTAGAGTTGGGACAGTAACTTTCCTATGAGGCGACTTAGTCTTCAGCCAGAGGCCCGGCTAGAATTCTTTCTGTATACCTTAGCAGAAGGGCTAACAGTTTGGGGACTTTACACCATCTTAAGTAGATAGGAAATGGAAAAAAGACTATATTCTTTTTTTCTTTGTTTTGCTTGTCCTTTGGTGTTGAGATGGTATTGGTGGGTGTATTGATGGTGGTGTGGTGGGCGATTCAAGAAGAAGAGGACCAGAGGCCATTCATACTAATTAGGTGTGAAAATATTTAAAGTAGTTTTTTGAGGGCACAATGATAATTAGTTAATTTCAGTTTTTTTAATGTCCATAATTATACTTGGTTTTTCCAGGAATTTGCTCAATTGTCATTATCACTTCTAAGTATTCCCTGATAGCATATCTCTTGCTCATCCCCACAGTCGGGTGTGTATGCTTCCATTACACTAAGTAAATACATCTATAAAACTTTTATATCAAATTAATTGTTCAATTTATTGACTTGGCAAAAGTTTATTGAACACCTACTCCATGTCAGGCACTGCAGAGAACATTAGGGATAAAATGATGAATTTGAAGCAAGTAACTCACAGGCTGGTAGGAGACTCAAGTGAATCAGTGTTTGCACAGCAGTGTGATGGATGCTGTGACTGAAGTGTGTACAGAGTGGATTGAGGGTTTGTAGGGGTGGTGTCTAAATCTCACTTCAGGTGGAACTCAGGAAAGCCTCCTGGAAGGGATGACACTGGTATCAGTTGAAGAACATCCATAAGGAGAATGGGGAGATGGCTGAGCAAAGGGGGAGCTATTTAAGGCAGAAGGAATAGCATGGGTAGAGACATGAAAGTGAGAAAGGGCGAGATGCATTACAAAAACTATTAAGTAATTTCGTTGGAGAGAAGTGTGGGGAAAATGTAGGCAACACTTGTAATTATTGTTTTTTTGTTTTTTGTTTGTCTGTCTTGCTAGTTTTTTAGTTCAAGGATCATGCTTTATATATATTTATATACCCATATCTGGAACACCAAGGGCTTCAGTAAATTTTTGTTGCGTGAATGAGAGTTGGTTGATATTGAGTCACTAACGTCTGCTGGTCTCAACTCACAAAGCTGCTGGTATGATGTTCAGCCCTGTAGGCTCTCAAGACAGGCTGGGCATAGGTTCTTCCAGCTATAAAATAGCTGGAAGCTTCTTTGCAGATGACAAAAAAGAGCACTAAATATTTAATGCTTAAAAGTTAAATACTATTATAAAAGTAATTTAATATAAATGGCTTTCAGGAAATTCTTATCCATATTTCATGACTGCAATGGGTGTCTGGGTTCTAATGTTTGTGAGCAATTAATTTTAATGGTTACGTACTCTCAAATTCTCTCAATTTTTCTCCTTAGCGGACCCCCAGGTCCCTCAGGAAAGTGAAGAGGTAGACATCAGACGTCACTATGGACAGAAAGAGACATAGAGCCCTGAGCTGAGGTCTCCAAATGACAAGTTAATACGCATTCAGGAGTTGCTAAGTGGTACACAACAGTAATGCTGTAAAACCTTCAAGTATGGTGTTGACTTGGTGACCTGATGCCTTTATTCCCCTACTAAATAGTTCCACAGAGTTAGGTGTTCTCTTCTCAGTGATTTCATTCTACCTTCACTATATTTCATTATAGCAATAATAATTGTGACGACCCTCATTCATCGAGTACCCACTGTGTACCAAAAGCCACACCAGGACTATCTTATTCTATTACTAACCATAGAAAATTGGCATTTTACTCTCCGTTTTTCAGATAAAGAAACTGAGGCTCAAAGACTAACATCCCTCAAGTTCATGTAGTGTTTAGTCTTTTTTTTTTTTGTCTCTTTGAATTATGAGTTCTGTGTCAATAGGAGTCTCATCATATTGTCCCCTGTAATCCTCACAGAACAGTGAAGAGGATAAGGGTACTCAGTGAGCACTCAATCAATGTTTGTTGAATGAATGAATGAATCAAGATATGAATCAGTACTATAAAATTATTATAATTATGGTAAACACTTGCCACCTCACAGAGATCTTTTAAAGAAAAATCTCTTTCGGGATTGAAGGAATGTTTGATTTTCTCTAATGCAAAGGTTTTCAAACTACAGTTACTCTTCTGGTGCTTTGGAGTGCCAAAATGAGCTCTGTATCTTGCTCACCTGTAGCCTTCAGGTTTCATAGTAGTAAAAGAGCAGGAATAAAGACAGGGGATGCCCATTCAGTTTCTTGATTTTTGATCTCTAACTCTGACCTGGACTTACCCTTCTTTGCATGCTGACAAGGGTCACCTTTTGGTAATATGGAAGCCCCAACTTTGGTTGCGATGGGAAGGAGGGCTGTAGAAATGCATAATTTTTTAACACTTGCATTATATGTTGTGGGAGAATACTCTTATCTTTTGTGTACTACATCCGCAACTTCTTTGCCTTGAATAAATATATCCTAGATTGATGCATAACATATGCAAAGTTATGTAAATATAGTCAATCCTTCTAAATGAGTCACAGGGGTCAAACAGACAGCTTGCCCTTTGCAGTTTTCCACTGAGTGCCCGTGGTCACCTGATAGGAGAGATCAATGGGGGTCAATGTGGCTCTTGTGGGAGGTTTTGGCTGAATGCCAGAGCACAACCCAAATTTCCAAATTATGTGTCGTATCCCAGTGGGAGGCCATATTGTTCACTTCAATGAACATTGACCGCTTACTTTGGGCCAAGCTCTGTACTAGGTGCTGGTAGTCTTGCCAAGATTTGAAGGGTCCCGTGGTGAGATGGTTGTTACAGATGGAGACCAAGGCAGGCAGCAGGGTGATGCAATGCTTTTGAGAACTGATAATTTAGCAGAGAAAGTGTGGGGGAGGGGAGGACTAGCATAGGCAAAATCTCTTAATAGAAAGGGACCCAGAATTCAGAGAGGTTAAATAACTCACCGCAAATCACACAGCTAGTAAAAGGCAGGGATGGATTGAAACCTTGATTTCGCTAAGTGACAGTGTTATAATTGCTTAGTGGTGAAGAGCATGGGCTATGGAATCGTAAGACCTGAAAGTGGACCCTGACCTGTCTCTTATTAGCTAGTGGCTTTGGGCATGTTACATTACTTCTTTGGGCCAGAGTTTTTTCAGCCTCTTTTCATGCTGCTACTTCAGAGGATGGTTATGAGGGTGAAATTATATAATATTGAAATACTGATCACCTTGGTTATCTGCTGAGCATCAAATAAATGGTAGCTGTTAGAGTCTGCTGCAATGTATTCTTTTGTCAAAGCCAAGCATAAGCCTGAGGATTGGGAAGGTCCCACAGGGACCTAAATAAGGTAGGCCGTGGTAGATAAAACTGTCGAGTTAGGATCTGTGGTCTCCAATAGCATCATGTGGGGGAAATTTAAAAGCATAATGATCTCTGAATCCAGAGAGATGATTATCTCTGCAACATTATTTTGAAAAGCTAACAGTGATTCTAACTGTGCAGTTAGGCTGAGAATCACTGGACTGACAATCTTAGGACGCAGAAGACTTTGGTAGTGAACCACTGTTCAGCTCACCTCTGTCTCAGTGTAAATGGGTTCCCAGTCAGTGGGTCACTAGTGACTCATTTAGGTAAAATTGATCACTTGTGAGTGCTGACTTGTGAGTGAAGTCAGGGTGCTAACTAACCCAGCAGCCGTGGACTCTTCCAAAAAGGACATGATCAAGGTGGCATTGCTGAGGTCAGGCCCAAGGTCGATGTGTAGGGGCGAGAGAGGACAAATCCAATAACAGCCAGGTGGGGATGACAAAGCAGTTGTACTTACAGAACCCCAAGCGCGTATGTATAAACCCTGGGCTCCCAAGGCTTCCTCTCAGCCTGCCCTCCCGGGGTCCATGTCTCTAGAGCAGCAGTTCCCAGCCATTACCTCACGGCATGCTGGGATGTCCTAATCAGTATGGTACACGATTCGTTACTGTAATGAAGAACACAGATTTGCAAATGGCTTATTAAAAAAATTAATAAAAGTATATATTAGAGGGAGATGAGGTTATCTGTCCTTTTCTTCTTTGTCTGCGCGACAGCCAAGGACAAAGCGTGAGCCATCACCTGGCTGCAGTGGCCTCTTTCACATCGATCCTCGCCCCTCCTTCCGTTCTCCACCCAGCAGCCAGAGTCATTTTCTTAACATGTAAATCACATCATGTCATTCTCCTGCTTGAATCTGCTGGTGCCTTCCCTTTGTACTAAAAATAAAATGCAAATCCCTTTCTGATTCTGAAGGCCCTGCGTCAAACGAACGTACCTTTCCACTGACATCTCTTTCACTTCCCTTGGACCACACCACTCGAGCTCTAGCAATTGCTGAATTCTTTCCCACCTCTGGGAGCTTGTGTTTCTAGTCCCTCTACCTAAAATTCTTTTATCCCAATTCTTTATGTAACGGGATCTCAAATGTTACCTCATGGGGGATGCCTTCTCTGACTACCTGAGCTGAAATTGTCTCCCACACTTGCTGCCACATCACCCCTTGGTTCTTCCCCGCCCCCCTGCATTATTAATGATTAAATCTTGTTTTCCATTTGTATATCCATGTACAGCAGCTGTTCTCACTAGTATAATGGAACCACTCTAAGGCCAGGGCCCTGTCTAACTCATTTATCATTTTACTGCCAGCACCTAGCACAGTACCTGTCATGTAGTAAACATTCAATAAATATTTGCTGAAAGAAAGAATGAGTAGTTCAATAATTCTGTCACTCTTACTCACACATTCTAAAATACTTTCTAAAGAAAGAGAGGGGTGGAAGGATAACTGATTTGCTGTAAGTTTCACATACACTGAGTCAGCCTATGGAGCATTCATTTTATTCAGTCAGCAAGTGCATACTGAGTATTTGCTCTGTCTGGACACTGTTCTAGGCACCAGAAATACAATTAAAAGCAAAGCACCAAGTTCTGGCTCTTAGGAAGCTTATCGCAAATATTAGCAAACCAATAAACAAGATTATTCCAGCAAGTAATAAATTCCATGAAGCTCTTATTCATAACAGGATGATGTGGTCAGGAACAATGGCGGCTGCTATGAAGAGCATGCTCAGAGAACGCTTCACTGAGGAGGACCCCAGGGAATGTTGCCTCTTCTACAGATGTCATATATGTTGTGCGTATGAAAGAAAACAACTCTCAAAGTCACTGCTCTAGGAGATAACTACTCAAGTTTTAATTAGAACCCACTTAAGTCAGATGCTAGTTTGTTCCCTAATGGCGATTAGCACTGTCTTGGGTAATTAATTAACAGCTCTTAGATTTGAAGGGGAAATAACTTAATTATCCTCCTGACCTTGATTTTGTGAGTGCTGAGTCCAAAAGAATGAAAGGTGCCAGGATCTAGCTGCATCGTAAAGACAGATATTGACGAAGCTCAATCTGGCTATGGAGGAATCCACTGGGCAAATGGAGGATCAATTTCCTGAAAGGAGATGAGATTCCAGGAGCAGGCTCGTTGGCCTCTAGTTCTTTCACACCAGTGTCATGGTCCAGACAGCTGTTTCCATGCTATTGCTGATATGACCTGGACCAAGAAATCTGCATGCCACTCACTGGCTTTGCTTGGTCACCTTATCCCCACCTCGCTTTTCTGGAGACTAGAAAAGCTTACTGGAGCTAACCTCTTTTCCCCTTTAGCACCCCTGGCTAAGGGAGGCTTGGTTACAATCTGAAGCTAAAAGGTCTTCTTCAAATAGATGCAACAAACTTTCACACTCCTCATTTCCTCCTTCGCATCATATCAGTCTCTTCTTAGCCACAGACCTTTTCAAAGTCAGGCCAAGTAGTGTGTGTTCTTTATTTATTTTCCGACTCTGGATCTTACTCGCCTTCCTCCCATTTCCTTTCACGTCCATTCAAGTCAGCTTTGGATCAGAGTTTCATATCAACTTTTAACTCTGCGGTAGTGGATTTTTGATTATCCGGAAGCCATACTGAGAGGGGGCTGGTTCAGAGCCTCCCAGGCAGCTTTGGTTGCATCTGCAGATCACGTAGGTATAATCTCTATGGCAACTGACCTGTGTTGGGTAGGAGAAAATAAAGATCGGAACCAGAGGTTAATTGCTGTTTCATTTCTGTTTTTACCCCCCTCATTGCAATTCCAGCACTGTGGATAGAGGTTCTAATTAGAATCAAATTATCAGCACATTGAGCATCTTCTTTATTTTGGTGGCTGAAAAATTACTACAGCTGGCTTGAAAAAGGGGAGTGATACATAATTTCTATTGGCCCTTGATGGTTCCTTTTCCCACTTCCTAGAGGGACAGACAGCTGAGATGATCACCTGGATCTTTGCAGTACCAAGTTGCAGCATGCTCCTTTATTCTTACTCTGGTTTGACATTAATATTACTCGTAGTATGGACCACTTTTTGGGGATTTACTTGTGCCAGGCACTCTGCTAAGCACAGATGTAAATGCTCTCATTTAAATGGTAAAGCAATGCAATGACTTAGAGATTCTTAATCTCATTTTATAGATGAAGAAATAGCCTCAGAAATATTAAATATTTCTCATGGTCACGTCACGAGTAAGTTGCAGAGCTGCGTTTTGAACTCAACTTATCGGATTCTAAAGCTCTCATTAGCTAGATACCAAAATATGCTGTGAGGCTCCAACTTGGTTAGAGAGACTGGAAAATTTGTAGAGAAGGTAACCGGGCTTTCCTTGTTAGCTTCTCCAACTCAAAATGCGCTCAGAGATTTGCCTAACCTCATTCTCTTCCCATTAGTATTCTGAAATAATAATTATAGAATAAGGGTATGATGGTACACCTTAAATGTTATATACAGTTTGTTTCCCTAGAATTAAAAAAATCAATATAAGTTCTTTATTCATCTTCCCCAAATACAGTAGTACTGCTGTGCTCATGTCTTCCCTTTGCTCATGGCTTCTTCCTTCCTGGAATTCTCCTTCCCTTTCTATATCTATCATGTATGCTTCTGATCCTTCAAAGCCCAGTTAAAAACACAATATCCTTTATGAAATGCATTTTCGTTGATAACTACAGCTCATATTTTTTTTTTTTTCTTTTATCATGGATGCTGTAACTATTCACTTTCTGAATCGTGTAGTAGTGGTTAACAATTTAGATTCCTACTCAGATTTCCTGGATTAGACGCACAGCTCTGTCATATAATAATTCAGTGTTCCTGATCAAGTTGCTTCTCTGTACCATCATGGAACCTACACCTTAGAGTGTTTTTGTGAGAAGTCAGTGAGTTTCTACAAGTAAAACACTTAAGAAGATGCAGTGTCCATAGTAAGTACTACATAAGTGCTTGCTGTTATGTCCTGTCTTGCTCATTAATTGCTTTGTTTTATACATTATTCAGGACAGAAATACAACTCAAACACATCTAGGCATAACAAGGGAATTTACTGGCTCGTTCACTGGGAAGTCCAGTGATTTACCTAATATCGGCATCACTTGATCCTCGGACGTGGCGGAGTCACTCGGCAGTGTTTTTTTTTCTCTTTGCTGGCTTGCTTCTCAGGCAGGTGCTCTATTTGTGGTGCCTCCTCCAGCAAGATTTACATCTGCCCACTGTAGTGGTTAGGTAGCGCCTTTTTCTTCTTAGCCCCAGCAAAATTTCTGGGGCCTGTTTTAATTACTCCAGCTTGGAGCACGTGCCTGCTAGTGAACCAAAGATTGTAGCCAGGGTCCTGGAGACAGAATGTAGAGTTAGTCCTAGTGGAATCACATGCCCAGGGGGTTCTCCAGAGAGAAGTCAGGGCATGTGTCTACCTCAGTGTTTATCATCCCATTTTTATGGTAGACTCTTATTGGGAGGATAATGGTAGTCCCCTCTTTCATGCTTAACACTGGGCAGAAGCTCACAAACAACTTCCTGGTTGATGGATTTATATGTGGTGTCTGCCCGTAAGACTAGGGAGTGAGTGCCTGAGCTATAGCCTGGAAATCTAGACTCATTCAAAACTGCCTTGGAAAGTTTGGGGAGGGTGTGTTCAGGGAGAAGAATGAGATGCCTGGGTCTGGAAGGAACCTTCACCTGCATTTGTAATGTTTTATTTTTCAACAAAAAGATATAAAGCAAATTTGGAAAGATGTTCATAGAGATGTTCAGAATCTGAGAGATAGGAATTTGGGTGTTATGAGTCTTGGCCTTTTTTGTACGTTTGATATTGTTTATTTAAAAATAACACAAAGTAAAAAGCAGTACCTACTTATCCAGGCAGCTCTTTTTAATCCTCCCCGCACCTGAGTCTCCTGGATACCAAAGGAGAGATCAGCAATCACAGAATCCTTGGTGGTTTTCTGACTAATGTCATTTATGAAACTCAGCCCTTCCTTCCTGCTCTCTCATCTGGTAAAAAACCGTAAATATTGTTCCTACACTGTAGATGAGGAAGCAGAGGCTCAGACTGGTTGCTCATCCAAAGTCACACAGCTATAATTTGTAGAACTTGGTCTCAAATCCATACCTGTCTACTATGAAAGCCAGTCTTGCCCCTCCCCCACATTCTTCCCCTCGGTTTACCCAGGAGTAAGTCAGGGCACCAAGAGACCTTGGCAGCTGACATTTCCCTCCTAAAGGGGTATCATTAAGAACATGTGCCCTGCAGCCTGAATGCCAGGCTGGACTGTGCTCCTTACTAGATCTTGGGGAAATCTCTCAAACTCTGCACCTCAGTGTACATGAGTGAAACAGAGAGAAAGATGGTGTCGAGGTCGTAGATTTTCCTGGGGATTAAATGAGAATGCTCAGCCCAGTGGTGGGCAAATAACAAGTGCTCAAGAAATGCTAATCATTTTTTTTTTTCATTAGAAAAAGGCAGGGCCTCACAAATCTATTTCATTTTAATATCTTTCATCACAGCAAAAAATTTGTAAATTAATTTTTATCACGTGATTCAAGAAATTTAGATGGTTCTATCAGGCTTTTAATGAAAATGAACGACTTCTTTCTTCATCATTCTCTACCCATGATACCCACTTCTGAAAGTCAACCACTTTTGATTCTATTAAAGTTATTTTCTGGAACTTTACCTCCTCCTTATTTTTTAAGTTAAACTTTTTATTTTGAGATAACTATATGTTCACATGCAGCTGTAATAAGTAATACAGAGAGATCTTGTATACTCTTTACCCAGTTTCCCCAACAGTAACATCTTGTAAAAGTATAGCACTGTACCACAGCTAGGATACTGATATTGGTACTGGGGTAGACATAAGGAAGGAAGTGGGTTTGAGTGCACAGGTAATAGGTTTTCTAAATTAGTTTATTTCTCTCCTTTTCCATTGGGGTTCCTATTGCCTGTTTCTTTGAAAGCCCCTCCTTCCTGCTCCATACAGAGTTCTTCTCAGGGCCAGTGGTAACAGTATGAATCAATAAAGGAGCCTTGTTCTCCCTGTCGAAGACTGCAAACACTTTAAGGGAAAAAAAACTACTCTTTTTCATTTTTAATTGTCATCAACATAGTGTCTTTCACATAGTAAGAGCTCAATACATTTTGTTTGATATTTACTATTGATTTATGAAATGTGAATTAAAATGATTCAATTTTTTTTAAAATTTTGGCTGTTTCTGGGGCTTTGAGAAGACATTTTTCAGATTTACTCCTTTCTATTTTTCATAATCTCTGACATTTTGCCCAAGGGCTTGATTTTTCCCCATTCTTTTCATTCCTATAGAATTGTGGACCGGAAGTCAGAAACACTATTTTGAGTCTTGGATCTATCATTTACTAACTGAAAGATTTTAAGCAAATCAATTAATGTGTATAAACTGGTACTAGTAATGAATTCTCAGGCCTCTAGGGAAATCTAAAAATCAGTTTGCTCAGAATTTTTCTGATACAAAGTAAAATATTGCCATTGCCCATCGTTAGGAGGTGCAGGGTGTAAAAGAGAAAACCCTTTCTGCACATATATATAGATATGGATATTCAAAAAATGTGGACACTGACATTCTTCATTGCATGAGTTGTAGGGCCCTTATTAACAGGACTTTGATATCTTTCACTTTAATTATCACACAAAGGTTTGCCGTATATTTTTCCCTTTCACATGGCAGCATCTCTTCACGTGATTTGTTGCAATTAAAAATTCTCTCGGCTTTCTTGCAGAGCTCTAGGGATATTGCTTTTTCTTGGGGATCTCAGCGAAGTGAATTAATCTAAATTCAAGAAAAACAAAGGTTCAATGATACAAGCTTTGAGAGGATAATTATGTTCTTAACGCTGTCAGCTTTGTTGTCAGAGCTGATGTCTGACCATTCCCTCCCATCTTGGCCTCTAACTGTAAGTGTGATAAGTGATTTTTATAATTTGTAAGGCACAGTTGCTACCTCCAGGAAAGCATGGGACACCAAGATGCCTGAAACATTGACCATTAACCTAGATACTTCGAGGTGATGGATTGAGTAAAAAATATAAGGAAGGGCAACTAAAGAGAACAGTTGTTGCTTAAATGTCAAATCCAGAGGAAGGCCAACTGGTCAACTGTCACATCTTAAAAATCAAACACAGGGGAAAGAGCCTAACACTTTTACAAAACCTATCATGTGTTATACACTGGGCAAAGCGCTTTAAACATATTATTTCATTTACTCTTCATAATTAGTACCATTTTTTAAAATGAGGAATTGAGGCTCAGAAATATGGATTACAGAATACATACAAGATTGCACTTGTAAGGGGCAGATTTGAACACAAATCTGACTCCAAAGCTGATGATCTTTCAGTAGGATTTGCTGCCTTGTGGTAGAGGAAGCTGACTCAGTAGATGGGGCTGGACAAAGACGTCGATTCTAGAGTGGGGTTCTGGAAAGATAGCAACATGAACCTAACTTTCTTTTCCATTCAGCATCAATCAACTCCAGTATATCTTCCTCTTTTGAGTCAGCTCGTTGGGGCCTGCAGGGCGCTCAGTGGAAATGAGGCCAGGGACTCTGTGGAAGTCCTTTGGGAAAGAACTGGTACAGAGTTTTCTGCTCTGTGGGCGGGGCAAATGTCTAGCTACTAGGGACAGAGTGCCCTGGAGCCAAGATTATAAATTGAGGATGCTGAGAAGAGCTTGGCCCAAAGAGATTTGTGGATTTTGGGAAGAAGTGTAATGACCTTCGGTGTACATGTACTAGGTTTCCATGACACCTGAGATGCCAAGGAATAGCCGAAAGTATGGACTTAGTCATTTCTGTCCTTGAGGAACAGGGAAGTTCCTGCAGACGACCATTTTGCCTTCCTCCATTTGTTGACTTGCTACCTTGTAGGGTATTTCAATAATAACCAGCAGCAGCAGCATCTGAGTCTCAGTTATCAAAAAAAAAAAAATCACAATATGTCTAAACCAGAGATAGCAGGACCTAGCAGAACACACAGAAGACAGCCACAGATGCAGCTGCCGAGGGACATGTGACAAAAAAATAAGTGCACTTAAAGAGAAAGATTCAAGTGCAGTTTGAAAGGATGTTTTGGAGCTAAAAACACTTCCTACATCCTTAAGGCAAATGACCACTGTTAAGACAGAAATAGCTGGCTTGGAAGAGTGAATGGAAGAAATTTCTCTCTTACTGCCGAACAAAAATGTAGGAAAATGGAAAGTAGAGAAAAAGAGAAAAGATTTAGAGGGTAGAGCCATTAAACCTAACATGAGAATAATAGTAGAATAGTAGAAGAAAGGAAGTCAGGGAGCAAACAAATTATACAATGAATATTTCCTTAAGATCAGGAAGGACTGAGTCTGCAGGCCAAAAGAGCTTACAGACTTGAGGAAGTGCTGATCGGAAAAGAATTTAGGGGTGTGTGTGTGTGTGTCTCTTAGTCCATTCAGGCTGCTATGATAATATAACATAGACTGTGTATCTTGTAACAACAGAAATTTCTTTCTCACGATTCTGGAGGCTGGGATGCATAAGATCAAGGTACCAACAGATTAGCTGTCTGACGAGAGCTTGCATCCTGGTTTGTAGATGGCTGCCTTCTTGCTATGCCTTCACGTGGTAGATGGGAAGAATCCTGCTCCCTGTAGCGCCTTATAAGGGCATTAATCTCATTCATGAGGGCCCCATCCTCATGACTTAATCACCTCATGAAGACTCCACCTGCTCATACCGTCATGTATGTATGTATGTATGTATGTGTGTGTGTGTGTGTGTGTGTATATATATATATATATTCATTCATTTATCTATCTATCTATCTATCTATCTATCTATCTATCTATCTATCTATCTATCTATCATCTCTGTGTGTATGTATAATATATTTAGAAAGCCAGGAGCTGTGAGGTTCAAGGTAGTGGTTTCTTCATGTGGGTGAGGCAAGTGCACCGGATGGAGAAGGAGTGTAATCATAGATCTAAGCTATTTTAAGTTTTTCCTTTCGGGTGAAAGTAAACTAAGGAAAATAAGGATTAATGGAACAAGGATTGTAATTAATCCTATTATATATGAACCTGATGTTAAGAAAAAAGAAAGGGAGGAAGGCAGGAAGGAAGGAAATAAAGGGGTGGGCAAAGGGAACTAGGGAAATAATATAAGTAGTATAGATATTATACAATTATTATACAAGATGAAATTGCAGATAAAAAATACTAAACGGTCTACGGCATGCTACCCTGAACAAGCCCGATCCTGTCTGATCTTGGAAGCTAAACAGGATCTGGCTTGGTTAGTACTTGGATGAGAGACCACCTAGGAAGACCAGGTGCTGTAGGTGTAAAAAATAAAAAAACAAGGGATTGTAAGCTGACAAGGTCCTTGCAATCTGTGAGGTCAACTGAGGCTTGCCTTGCTTAAAAAAAAAATAAAAATTAAAAATACTAAACAGAGGGAAGGGGGCATTATGTAATGAGAAAAGCTGGGATGTATTAACAATTTTAAGTTACATATTTTTTGTAAAAATCAAACCAGAACCACTAAGTATATAGAGAAGAGATGCTAAGAAATGTCAGAAAAATTTTCTAAACTTATAATGATAGAAACTTTAGTACTTCTCTTTTAGAATTATATAGATATGTTAGACAAAAGCTGGTTAAGAACATAAACATTTATTAACAAATTATACATGCATATAGTTATGTGTATATGTATATAGATTTGTGATATATTTACGAAATCATAAATGGATACAAAGGAAACAATTACAAATCAAAAACAGATTTTACAGCCCTCCTTTAATAAAAATAAAAGAATAAGATAAAAAGATGACTGAAAAAGTCTTGATTCTTTAGAATATTAAGAATCATAGTTTTAGCTAACCATTAGATAAAAAAATAAGAGCGATTTCAGCTCATTTAGAAGACAAAAGAAACAGATCACTTTGTATCTGATTCTAAGGGGACACTGTACTTTCTTCAAGCTACCATGACAAAACATTATAAGCTGAGTAGCTTAAACCATTAGAGATTTATTTTTTCACAGTTCTGGAGCCTAGAAATCCAAAATCATGGTGTTGGAAGGGCCACGCTCCCTCCTCAGCCTCTGGAGGACGACCCTTTCTTGCCTTGTCCAGCTTCTGGTAGCCCCACACATTCCTTGGCTTGTGGCACCATAGCATCTGTTTATGCCTCCATCTTCACTGGGTTGACTTTGCTCTAAATTGTGTCTGTGTCCCTTCACTTCCAAGGATACCAGTCATATTGGATTAGGGCCTACTCAAATTCAGCATGACCTCATCTTAACTTGATTATATTTGAAAGGACCCTATTCCCAAATAAGGTCACATTCACAGCTTCCAGAGGTTAAGACTTAACCAGGTTATTGAGGGACATGGGTCAACCCATAGCAGAGATGAGTGACCACTGTACTAAGAAGAAAAATTTTAGTTTTAAGTACTTTCGTTAGTAAAGAAAAAACATGGTTACTCATCTTTACCTTGAGAAAGAGGTCAATGAAATGAACTAAAGGACTTGGGAAAAGGGAAAAATTAAAGATAAAAGTCAAGAATAATCAAATATAAAATAAAAGGGGATAAAGAATATTTTTAAAAATTGGTTCTAAGGAAATAACAGGTAAGTTCCCAGTAAGTTGATTAAGAAAAATAGTTCAAGGAAAAAAAAAACAAAATTAGAAATTAGTAAAGCAAAATAGTCACAGATATTGAAAACATAAAAATGATAGTTTTATATTTTAAATTATGAGCATATACTATATACCTATATGGGAACATTTTGAAAAATCTAGAGCAAAAACTGGCAAACTAAGACCCATGTGCAAAATGTGGCCTATTGCATGTTTTTATATGACTCACGAGCTGAGAATGGCTTTTACATTTTTAAATAGTTGAAAAAAAATGAAAGGATAATATTCTGTGGTATTTGAAAATTATATAAAATTCAAAAATTAGTGTTTATGAATAAAGTTTTATTGGAGCAGCTGTGTCCATTCATTTACACACTGATTATAGCTGCTTTTGCATTATCATGGTAGAGTCAAGTAGTGATGGACTGTATGGTCCACAAGCCTAAAATGTCTGTGCCTTTATAGAAAACCTTTGTCAACCTAGACTTGTAGGAATTAGATAATTTGCTAGCAAAATATAATATTCTAGAAGAAATAGAAAATGAACAGACCAATTAACTTAGACAAAAATGGAAAAGTGATTTTAAAAATCTACGTTCGAAAAAGCCACCAAAATGGTAGATTTCATCGATGAGTTTTATTTAAAGTTTAACAAATGGCTACCTTTAATGTTATTTAAACTATTCCAGGCCATTAAAAAACATTAAGTTCTTCAATTCATTTTATGACTGCTACCTTCAATACCAAAAACCTGATATAAATGGTGTGAAAAAGAAAATTGTACACCAATATTACTTAAAAATGCTAATGAAATTCTAAATGCAATTACAGTGAGACATCTATAGCAATGCATCCTATTATTAAGGAAAGTTTTCTTCTACGGATGCAAAGGTGATTCAATAGCAGAAAATTTACTAACAAATTATGGAATAAAAGTCATATCCTTGCATTAATAGATTTAAAAATAATTTGATAAAAATCCATGAAAAATTTTCTATTAAAATGAAGAATAGATATTTCTGTATCATCGTTATTGTTCAGTGCTGAATTGGAATGTTGAATAATTTTAATGCAATTACTTAATTGAATAAGAAAACAATATTAAGTAACATAAAATATTGAAAAATAAAGAGATAACATTATCACATTTTCTGACTGTATGATTGTGTACCTACCTAACCCAAGAGAATCTGTTACAAAAATATTAAAATTTGTAAGGAAATTTGGTAAGTAGTTTGATGAATACACAAATATCAGTAACTATTCTCTATTTTATCAATAACCACCAGAGAAAGAAAAAGATCCATTCAGAGAAGTACAAAACACAAAAAATATTAAAAATTCTATAAGAAATTTAAGTGGTTACAAATGTACTCTAGGGGCAGTGAGATCTTAAGCTTTTTGACTGCATACAAATAGCTATAATTAATAGTATAAACAAAGTTAATAGAGAAAAGATGGCTTTAAAAAATAATTGTAGTGCTGATGAAAGACAGAGGATTAATATTCTAATTTATCCTAGAGCTCTTGAAAATTGATTAGAATAGGACAAAAGATCCAAAAGAAAAAAAATGGGAAAAAGATTATGAATACATGCACAGACCCAGAATACAAGTTCAAATACTCAACACTTGAAAAGGTCAGATTCAAATGCAAATTAGAAAATTGTGAATTAAAATAGCAATGAGATATCACTCCCTAGTATTCAAACATGAAAAACATGAAAAAAAAAAGATAACATTTGTTGCTGGTTGGGATGCAAGAAATGAGAGCTCTGATATATTGTGCTGGAAATGTAAATTGTTATGACCTTTTTGAAGTGCCATGTAACAACATTTATTAAATTAAAAATACATTGAGCCTTTGAGCCCAATATTCCACACTTGAAAATGTATCCTATACAAATAAACTTGTGCTACATAAGCACATATGTACAAGGTTGTTTATTCCAGCAACACTTGAGGTGGTAAAAAAATTGGAATCCTATTGAATTTTCATTAGTCAGGGACTACCAATATAAATTATTGTAGGTTCACATCATAGGAGTATTACATAATTTTGAGAAGCGTGGATGAGAGCTGTACTGTATCTCTTGTTTTGGAAGAATTTACATGAAGTGTGAGTAAAACAAGACATGTGAGTGAAAGTATGTGTATTTGTATTTGATTTTATAACTGTGGGGAAAAATATACATTACTTGAGTGAGAGTAAGGAAGAAGGTAGGAATCGAGGGGGGAAAAAAAGAAAAAGGAGAAATAAAATATGGAACTAAAAATACATAGAGTGTACATGAATTTATCTTGTTTATGCATTTTCGAATACCTATGTTCATATGTTAAAAGAAATAACATGAAAAAAGTAGATACTGAATTCGAACAGTGAACGCCTTCCCTTTCTCTGCTGCTGCACTAGGCTGATCTATAAGGTGCATACTCTTTGGCTGCCATCTGACAACTGTTCTAGCTCAGTGGAAGATTCCAGTGAAAAGTTCTGATGGCTGTGTTGGAGACTGCACGAAGGTCGGCGTCAGCCCAATTCAGGGCTAGGGATCAAATGTTCTCAATTGTAGAACCCTGAGATTTTTAAATAATATTACTCAGGATTTATTTCTGCTGTTTTCCTTATATTTTTGAATGTGCCTTATCTTCAGATGCATTTGTTCTTATCAAGTCCTTTTCTCTAGATCCACAGGACAACTAGAAAGGAGTCATAGACATGAGTTCAAGTCCTGGGTAAGACACTTTTTCCTGTGATGTCGATGAAGTCGGTGGCTCTCAAATTTGAGCATGCCTTGGAATCACTTGGAGGGCTTGTTCAAACACAGACTTCAAGGTCTCATCTCCAAAGTTTCTGATTCTGTGGGTCTGGAGAGAGGCCTCATCGTTGGCGTTTCTAATAATTTCTGGTAGTGGCTGTGGCGGCTGCTGGTCCCGGGATAGTACTTTGAAAATCACTGAATTAAACTATTTAATCTCTTGCAACTTCTTTTTTTTCCCCCACAGGTAAAAATGAAAATAATAATAGACTTAGAGTCTGCTGGGATTTGAAAGACCTTATGAATTTAACCCTTTCCCTTTGTACTTGAGGAAACTGAGGCTCAGAAAAATGCTTGTTGGCAGAGCCAGGATGAAAACTCAGGTCCTTTGAGTTCCGGTGCGGTATCTTTAGAACTCTGCTATTTAATGCTGTCTGCATCATAGTCTCACTGGGCGGAGGCATCTGAGATAATGCTGATGAAGGGGTCTTGATTGAACCCTTACAAAAGCAAATGGTTATTAATCATTTACTGAGTCCTAACAGTTGAGGGGAGGGGGCATCCTTCTTTCATGGCTAAGTTCTAATCCAGTTGACAAATAACATAAAACGCTTGGAGGATAAAAATATTTCATTATCGACAAAGACGGTTTGAAGGATAAAGTTTTATTTATTGGTGAGGGATTTCTAAATGCTAATCCCATGAATTAGAATGGGAAATAAAAATTTTCTCCCTAATACTTTTAATGCCAGGCACTGTGTTTGCATGCTCAATCTCATTTAACCATTTCCTCAGGCCAACGAAATAGATCATATTAGTATCGCCGTTTTACAGCTGGAGAAACTGAGTCTCAGAAAGACTGAGTGATTTGTCCAAGATAGAGTTGACTGGAATCAAAAGTCAATATTTTCAACAAGTGCCTACACTTAAATTATGTCAGTGTTTCTCTTTGTGAGCCTTTACTCTGTGCTAGGTTTATCACTTTAGGTTTCCTCAGGAAGCAGAACCTCTGTGAGTTGTATGCAGTTAAGGGTTTATCACTGGGATTAGGCTTTGCATGCTTGTGGGGCTGGAGAAGTGCACCGGAGGCCATTGTCTCCACATTGGTGGCAGCCTGAAGTCACTCGGCAGAGTAGGCAGTCGGAAAGGAGAACTAGACCTGAAGTGGGAGAGAGGGAGGACAAACTGGAATAGTGTCTGTCGTTCACGTCTACCTCTCTTAGCAATGCGGGTGACAGAAGTGACTGGCACCTGTTCTGGCCTGGGACTCAAAAGAGCTGATGAGTGAGTCTGACTTACAACATGGGTGTTAGCGGATCAGAGACCATGTGGGTGAGCTGCAGCGGTGCCTTCAGAGCCAACTGCTACTGCTTCATTTCTGCTTTCCGAATCTCACACAAGTTTCCGTGTGACCTACCCTAGCCCAGGACCAGACAGGGAAAGGAATTCTGGGGAACGTAGTCCCAGCTTGCCCGACTTGACCATACAAAACCTGTGAATTGACCATACGTATTATGTGCAATTATTTTACATAGACTATTTCATCGATTTTCAAAGCAACCTTTTAAGGCAGAAGCTCAAGTTTATAAATGAAAAAAACCAAGGTTTAAGAGGTTACATGGCTTATCTAAAGGTACAAACTTGCTTAAGGGACAACTCCAGTAAGGGCTTTTGAACTCAGATCTGTGTGATTGTAAACTTGTGCTCTTCCCCACTGCATTACTGGGTTTATTACCCCAGCAATAAACCCTTAACTGCATACACTGATTTTTCTCTAAGCGGCCCTCTGTGCTACTTTTATGGAAATTGATGTCACTGACATAAAGTAAGAGGCTTCACAAGAGACTGCTTCCAGCATATTTGGACCCCCCCACATCCTTTATTTGACTTTCCTCATTCCCTAGATACATTCTCTTCCTGGCCGGGGAGCTGCTCTTAGAGTATAGGCCTGCTTAGTGTGGGCCTGGAGCAGCAGGAGTCCCTAGGAAGGTCACTTCCATCTCTCGGTGACCACTTCCACTTACCCTAGTGTGTTTGGTGACTTGAAGGTTATGATCTCCCAGGACACGACTCACCTCACAGAGATGGAATTTGTTAGCTTCTGAAAACTGAACATGAGAGGGATGGGGAGAACTCATAGTAGCTTGTTAGCATGAGAGATACTGGCTAGAGTTTATAGAGGAGAAAGCCTTCATGTGACATGGTCAGGCTCCCAGGTGGCAGGTTTTGATTTTTGTTTTATAAACATTTTTCCTGCCTGTCAGTTCTCCAAATGGAGCCAAACTCATCTTTGTGGCAGCTGAGGCGTAAGAGCCCCAGCAAATATGTCAGCACTGAGGAGGAAGCTCTACTCCAAAATATACATACCAGGGAGAAAAGAAAGAGGTTTGCTCTTATCACAGAATCTGGACAATACTGAGAGGAAAAAAAAAAATCATGTAACAGGATGTTTAATGGAAAATTCCATGTTCTTTTTGGAGCTTCAGCTGAGGCCCTGAAGCCAAGGACATTGGTTGATAAATGCTTACACCCTCTGCAAAGAGAACTGTCAATCACGTTTAGGTAAGACTTGCTAAGAGATAGCCACCAACTCCTGTCACTTTTAACAACTGCATTTAATAATAGTCTAGAAATTCATTAAAGCAAAGCAAACCAAAAACTCTTCCTTAGGTTGGGTTCTTCCAGAAGCAGAGCCTAAGCCAAAGATTCATGTACATGTAATTTATTAAGGAAGTCTCCCTGGAGAAACCAGCAAGGGAGTGGGAGGGTGGTCAGGGAAGACCCAAGTGAGGGTGCTATTTTGGCTGAGGTCCCTGGGTCAGGCTGATCCCTGCTGAGCTCTAAAATGAAACTCACACCCTAGCGTTTATTCTCCCTTGAGGCAAAGGAGCTGGGCTTTTGTTCTCCCACGCAGGGCCTGCTCTTAATTGTCGCACTCAACAGTAATCCTCTGAAGGTTGCAGATGCCAACGTTAGCAGCTAGGGGTGAGCTGCCGGTGAGCTGAAAAAGGGACCCTAGGGACTTGGGTGCAGTAGCAGCAGCAGTGTTTTCTACAGAAGAGAATTCGTGGAGTAGAAGGTGCTTCCTCTCCCCACCCCAGCACTTCAAGCCAAAAGAGGGGGCCCCGAGAAAGCTGCCTGTGGAGCTTGGAGCTGTCTGCATGCAGAGTGCTTGGCTTCTCTCCCATCTCTGTCCTAGTCTAGTTGGGTGCTTGCTGAGCTGAAGGAGCTCCCAGGCTCACCTGATGATGCTCCTGGCCCAGAGCGGAGTGCGGCGAGAGTTGTGGGCACAACTCGATTTGTGCCTCCTAGACTTTGGTGGGCATCGTGGCTGGAGCAGCCAGAAAACAGCAGCAACTCATAAGGGTATGGCGAGGAGTCAGGTCAGTAGAACATCTCCCATTGCTGAGACTGTATGGCGTGACGGGTGAGGGTCTAGATCCTGGAGTTAGACTGGCCACGTTCAAAATTTTGGCTCTGCCATTTACTAGCTATGTAATCTTGGATAAGTGTCTAACCTCTTGTGTCTCACTTTTCCCATTAGTAAAGTGGGGATAATAATATTCCTCATGGGGTTGTTATTAGTATTAAAAACAGATCTGGCATATGGTAATCTATAAATACAATGTGTATAATATATTACTGTTATATTATTATTGTAATATATGCAGCACATTCCATATTACATATATTTACATATGTATAATACATATATGAGTATAGGTAATATGTACTATAACATGCATATTACATATGCTTATGTAATAAGTATATTTTGTATTATAGACTATATTTATATTTATATAATATAATGTATTTATTATATTTATATATTATATTATTAACATAATATGATCTACATATATCATATAAATTATATATTACTAAGTGATTGCTCATAGTAATTCTGTGATGGCAGACCTGGCATTCAGACGAGACTTCTGACTCCAGAACCTTTGGTTTCAACCACTTTGCCATACCGATCTTGACTATACATTGTTCTCTAAAGGATAAACTTGTGAGCTTTGAGGTCAGCTAGCCTAGATCTAAATCCTGACTCTGCTACTGCTATTAACCATGTGATTTTGGCAAGTTGTCGATACTTTGTAACATTAAAATAATATTTCTTTTATTAAATCATTAGGATTCGTTGAGGTAACACATGTAAAGTACATAACAGAGTGCTTACCACGGAGTAAATACTCAATTAATTACGATTGTTATTTCCTAGGCCTGATTCTAGCTCTGCTTCCTGCTGCCCATTCATCCCTCAGTTTTGGCTTTCTGTCCAAGTTGAGGAGCTGCAGGCTTGCAGAGGGGGACGGGGGGTGGGGAGGGGGAAAAGGATGGAGGCAGCAAAGCCAGGCTAAGGAGGTCATCTAGGAGAGTCTAGGATAAAGAGAGGAGAAAAGGAATTGGCAGTGATGGAAATATTACTGACTATGCATTAGTGCCTCAGGACTTCAAATATTAGTCATTTGACTTTATTTTTGTGTTTTATTTATTTTCTACACAGCGTCATCAAGCCTCGAGTTAGATTTTAAATTGAATGAATCATCCCATTATCCTTGAAAACTGCGTCAGGGACAGCAAATATTATCCTCATTTCACCAGTGAGAAGCTGATAAACAGAGAGGCTAAGTGGTTGGTGCAAGGTCACAAAACCAGAAATGGCATTCGCGGTCAGTGTGCTGGCCTCCATGTGTTGCTGTGTCCTCATGTTATAGGACACTGGCTATGTCAAGAGATAGACAACAGTGGTGGCTTTATGATGAACATGGAAGATAAGAGGAAAGAAACTGTGTTGGTCGATCACCTGCCATGTGCTAGGTACTATGTTAGGTATTTTATATTAATATTTTGTCAAATTCTCACAACTACCATACAAACCAACATATGAATCTTACCGGTACTGTAGTTCAAATTTGTAGATGAGCAAACTGAGGCCCATACTGGGGTTTGACCTACTCTTTCTGATTCCAAATTTATGTTCTCATTATGTTAAGATGGTCCTGAATGTTCGATTCTTGCTTCTATTTCATAAGGATCCTGAAGGCCAGCTCTGTGTAAAGCCCACGATCCCCCTACACCACCAATTATTCTGTAGCACTAGGTTGCCCCCGTTTTCATTTGGTTGCTGCTGCTTCTTGCCCTCCCCCTTCCTCTTTCCCTAAAACCTAAGAACTGAAAACAACAAACCCTATGCAGCCCAGAAGTCCTCAGATAGTGGTTATTAGTCATACGATGCAATTCACATCTATAGATCTTTCCTGACTCCTTGTTAGTTTCATTTCTTTATCTCTGAAATCTGTCAAGCCCAATAGCTTTGTTCTAGCACTTAGCTCAGTTCAAAGCAATAGACATTCCTCCACCACCACTACTACTGCTGCTACTACTACTACTACTAATCACTACCACATGGCAAATACAGTGGTCCACACATATCTCATTGAGTCTTTAGAAAAACCCAGGAGATAGCTCTGTTTATTTTCCTTATTTTACAGGTGAAGAGACTGGGAGTCAGAGAAGGTAAATTAGCTGTCAACAGCCACACACCTAGGACAAGGAAAAGCTGGGATTTGAATATAGGTATTCTTGATTTCAAAACCTCTCCCTTTAATAATTTACTTTTTTATGTCAGTTAGCATTTGCGGATAACAAACCATTCTCAAACTTAGAGACGTAAAACAGTAACGATTTTATTTAGCTCCTGATTTTGCGTGTCAGTTGGGAGGTTTTTCTGGTCTTGGCCATGTCAGTGGTTGTCTACTGCTCTCTCTCATGTATCTGTGGTCGGCTTGTAGGTAGCTGGGGTCTGGGTAATGTAGGATGGCTTCAGTTACATCTCAAGGTTAACTGGCCATTGGGTGAGCTTCCTGGTTCTCCTCTACTGAGCCTTTCAGCAGCTGCCCTGGGCTTATTCACAAAGTAGTTAGTCTCTGGGTTCTAAGCACAACAAGAGAGCAAACCCTAGTGCACCATCGCTTTGTAAGTCTCTGCTTGCCCTCTTCCTCCCTCCCTGTTAGCCAGTGTCTTATTCGCCAAAGCAAGTCATGTGACCAACTCACCTGAATTCAGAGATGGAGAATTATATGCCACCTCTTGGTGGTAGGGGAGGTGTTTGTGGCCAGTTCTGCGGTCCACCACTCTTATTTTCTGCAAACAGATAAGTGATAGGACGTTCTGAGAACTGCTCATAGATATGAAGGCTGCCTAGTTCACGGGCTTCTAAAATGCTCTGGGCAGCACAGAGCTTGGGAGTTCCCTCAATGGATGCGATTTCCTTGCAAAGAGTCAGTGCAGGTCTTGGACTGCCTGAGAGCTGGGATAGTGCAATGAGGGAGCAACTTTTGTGGCCGTGGAGACTTAGTCCTTGAAACTCTTCAGTTTTTTTTCTGAGTAGGACTTTACGTCACCCCTGCATCATTGCCCCACACCTTCCCACTGAGGATCCTGGCACAGCTGGATGCCCAGCTGGGCATCTGTTTCAGGAAACTCAAAATTAACTTTATGGCTGGAAAGTGCCAAGCATGGCTCAATGTGGTTTCTGTCTACTTCAGGTATTTAACAACCCCAGCTGACTTTTGTCATGTTTGGAAAAATGTCTCTTACATGGTCATGTTTTTCAAGAGGCAGTTTATTTCAGCGTGTAATAGTGTGTTTTAGGTGTTTTTATTAGTGAGCAAGGATGGGTGAGTGAGTGGGACACACAATGAGGAGCTCCTTGAAGCCACAGGCTGTTAAAGAGTCCCCCCCCACCCCCAGGTTTACTCCAGTTCTGCTTGTCACTTCCCATCCTCTGTCAGTGGAGGCAGAATAGTGTGGTTAATTGTGTGGTGTTTGAGCAAGTCTGGGCCCAAATCTGGCCAAATTACTTACTCACTCTGTGATTGAGATAAATTACTTAAGCTCTTTTGTGTTTCAGTGTCGTAATTGGTAAAACGAAGATGATAAAAGTAACAATTTATAGAGTTATTGTGAGGATTAAACGAGTTAATGTGTAAGCACTTTCCTGCTTAGACCCGTGCCAGGCTATGAGCTTGGCATGGGTCTAAGTACTTTATACACATTAACTCATTCAGTGGAGCTAAAAATACTTTTTATATATCCATTGATTGCTACTTTATACAAGGTTATACTTAGCTAAATGTGGGAAAATATTAGATATGACCTAATTTGCTTAATAAATCCATTTAGTACTCAGAAGATGCAAAATATATATACAAATCCAGCAAGAAAGGCAAGAACCCTCAAAAAGGATAAATTAGGAGAGTCATGTGGAATTCCATAAGTGTGATAAACACTTATTAGAAAAATGAAACATAGACAGATGTGCCCTTAGACTAATTGAACAAAAATCCTTGAAAAGCTCAGTGGTAGGCATAATGGGAGAAGACAGCTGAAAGAATGTAAAGAATACACAAATGTTTTGTGTACAAAATGCATTGCATTCATTAAACACTAAGGGGCCATATGATATAAATGTGAAAACGCTCTCAGATAAATTGAGAAAAGGTCCTTGAACAATGTAGAAGAAGAAAAAGAAACCTAAAAGATTATGAACGTTCTCAAAATGGGCTGAAACTGTTATATTCGTTTCGAAGCGCTTGTTTGTTGTTAAGAATTTTAGGCCAACGTATCATTATGAGAATGGGGGCGGATTAATTGCTCTTCTATCGTCCTGCTTCTCAGTCTTTCATATTTGTCCCCTCCTCCCCATCCGCATTGCCACACTCTGTTAAAAATGCTCATTATTCTTAGAGCAATAGCCTACATATGACTTCCTCATTCCTTATCTGTCTTTCTCATAGTAAAAGAGTGATTTTTTTTTTTAAATGCCAGATTGGTAGGTTACTACTTTTTTTAAAAAAAACTCTCAATGTGGTATCCCAATCACTTTCACATTAAATCTGCCTCCTTGGCTTAGCAAAAAAAAAATTTTTTGTGATTTGTCTGTTGCCAATTTTCTACATGTAACTTTGGTCCAGCCAAAATGAACTGTTAGGCACTCCTACTTCAGCCGTAAAGATAAACTGCATACTCTGAGTGGGAGCTTAAAATACAACAGATACTAGATAAATTATAACAAATATATATTGTAAATGCATTGCAGGGCTCAAGGGTTAAGGAAAAAACGTGAATTAAAACCTGAATGGTGAATAATTATCCTGACATAATAATAACACTTCTATTTCATTCTCGAATATGTTCATGTTTGGACAATAAACGGTCTGATCATTTTATTAATAGGCTATAGTATAACCAGTTGTTCTAGAATCAGAACAAAGATCACCAGATTCCTAGTTCAAGATCAATGGGTTCTTACTACTCTTCTCTTTACCTTCTCTCCCCAGCCAATTTCACATTTATAGGTTTATTGCTACCATCACTTCACTCTGGCACCAAATTCTCTATCAGTTAGGAAACGATGTCAAAGCTCACGCTGCCTTAAGCAATAACAAAAATTTTCTGACTCACACAATAGGAAAATCCAGACACAATGTTGGCTAATCTAGCAATTTAATGCTGTTTTTAGGGATCCAGTTTCTTTCTTTTTTTTATTCTGCTGACGTTTACTGTGTCAGCTTCATCCCAGACCGTGCATCTCATGTGATGACAGAAAGGCTGCAGCAGTTCCAGGCTTTGTACCTGCACACCAAGCCCTACCAACATTCCGAGCAAGAATCCTGAAATGCACCTTAATAGACTTTTTTAGGTCACATCCCTGTTACCTCCCCTGCCCCTAATCCAATCATTTTGGCCAGGACTGTACTGATTGGTTTGAGTATATTGGGGCTTAGGCCTGAAGCAAGGATGGAGTCAGAATTGCCCAAAGTTCCTGAGCTGCTTGGAGGTATAGTCAGGCAGAGGGAAGAAGAAAAAGATACTGAATCACCAATCAGCAGTCCACCTCAGAAGCCTTGGTGTGCCTAGCAAACAAACCCAGCCAAGTTATTAGAGCCTCAGACTTGAGACTTGAGGTCAGAACAAAGAACTTTTGATTTGCAGCTATTTGGGCCCATAGAGGAGTTTGGAAGCCAATGAATGCAATGAGTGAGTGTAAAGAACATTTATCCTGTTCCTGAAGCCAAACAGATCTGAGTCTTGAACCTGGGTATGAACCTCTAAACTGGCTTTGAATCTTGGCCGAGATAATTACTTTTGGATCCCCATTTTTTTTCTTATCTGCAATTTGGGGATAATTTTCCTATCTTATTCAGTTTTGTGAGAAGTAAATGAGATTATGCATAGAAAGTACCCAGTATAGTGCATGGCACAGAGTAGATAAGTTCCCTTTTAGTTTATAGTCACTAAATTGACTCTGAAATTATCAACATAATGACTTTTCCTTAGGTCATTTAGTCCACCTGCCAAGCTGTGGCTGCTCCTTTGTATCTCCTTATATGGTAGGTGGAAGTAGATTGTTAAATAACTTCGTCTCTTATTCTCAGCATCTCTTCTTCGAACAGTGGAAAAAACCTGATTTCTTGAAATTTGTAAGAGCTATAAATATATTTTAATATCAATAATAGACACTGAGCAGGCCTGAGTGTTGATCCTTTCCTGATGCCTCAGCAAACCATAGCTCTCTCTTCATTTCTCACCAACACCAAAAGCTATTTTGCTCCAGGGGAGCCCATTAGCTCAGTCAAATTAAATTTCCAGACTCTAAACCAAGATTCTCAAGGTCATAAGGCCGTGGAGCCTCAGCAAGATATCTGACTCATTCTTTCATTCCTGCTTTCAACATCAGATCGTGACAATGTTTATGTTCAATGCTGCTCTTTCCCCTCAACCTTACTTCAGCTAATGGGTCACTCAGACTTGCAGGAAGGAGCAGCATAAACAATGCTTCAAGAGACCCCTCCAAGCAGTCAAGACTATGAATAATTCATCAGCTTGCTGTGGCCCTCCTTGTTCCTGGTGGTCCCACCATGGGTTACGAGTGACTAAGCTCAGGGGAAGCCCTCTCCCCAGGATAATTAGTCTTCAGCTTCAATGAATTAGCACTCCTATTTTATTGTACCCTTGGGTTACAGGGGCTATTAAGTTATAAAACAAGCAAATTATTGCTGAAGGCCTGTAGCAGATTACTCTGAAGCACCTGCCTCTACAGGAATGAGGTTTAAGTCATCAGAAAAATTTAGTCTGTGGGTTCATAATGGGGCGGCTTCAGGGGGGGGATGTTTATTATTTTTAAGATTTTCAAAGATGAAAATCGATTTATCTTTTTTTCTGATCATAAAGATTATAAAAATAAATATTTGCTTAGGAAACAACACAGAACATCATAATGAAGAAAGCAACAATCTTGAATCCAAACTCAGACAATTATTTTGGATTTTTGTGCAATCTAATGCAGTCATTAGCATTTTGCTGTATGTGGTCCAGACCTCTTTCTCCCTTTCTTTCATTTTACATAAACAGAATCATATTATAAATGCAATTTAACAATCACTGAGTTCATCTTTTATGCCTGTAAATATAGATCTGTATCACCATTTTTATGACTCGGTGGCACTGGGTCATGTTTGTGTACCAGACTTCATTTATTCAGTGCCCTGTTGTTGGCCACTAAGCTGTTTCCACACTGTTCCTCTTAGCAGTACCCAGCAGTGGAGGACCCTAAACACTTTTGCGTACATATCAGCTTACCTCCTTAGGATCTATTTCTAAGAGTAAAATTGGTAGGAACATCAGAAGGCTTTGATTCGTATGGCTAAACTGCGCCTCAAAAGGTATCACAATTTACATGTAGACTGATGATACCTGAAAGCAGGCTGAGAAGTCTGTTAAAATAAAGGCCTGGCGGGGATGGGCTTCCAGGTCCTGAAAACAAGCAACCGAGCCTGAACTCCTGGCAACCTATGTCAAAGTCAACCTTAGAGTATCTGTTGAAGAAGAATTCAAGGTGGTGGAATCTGGGCACAAACAAAGCAAAGCCTGAGGAGTCCCAGGGGACTGAAGGCTATCTTGGATGGGGAGTGTAGGAGGTGGGTGGCTCTGGCCAGGGGCACATGGAAGCTGGAGGCTACAGGGAAGTCATTAAGGCTTCAGTTCTCACTTCTTTCCTGCACTGCCTTAGGACAGATCAATGCCTGCTTCTTCTAGGGCTAGGCCACCAGCACAGTTGACTGCTTTATTGGGGTGACAGGTTGATGAAAATAAGTGTGGGCTGAATGTTCTTGGACATGAACTCCCCTTCTGCCTTAAGACCTCAGAAGCTAATGTGTTGCACACTAGGATTCTGCCTCCTCCCCATGCTGATTCTCCCTAAATAAGGGTTTAAAAGTAACAACTTGGCCAGAGGAGTTATCCGGTCAGATGACAGCAAGCAGGAGTGATTTGCACTGGGACTCAGCATCTCCCCTCTCCTTAATCTTTATGGTAATGACAAAGACCTTTGTCAATGTGCATGGCTACCCAAGCTGGCTGATACCCCTAGGGGAATGTGAATTCACAAGCCAAAATAATCAAACATCAAAGGAGTACAATTTCCTCAAAAGAGAGATAACACGAAATTGGTTAACATTTACCATCTGAAGCAAAAGTATTGGAACAGATGGAAAGAGAATTTAGCATAAGTATGATAAATATACTTAAGGAAATAAGGAAGATATTTGCAATCTTCTAAAACAGAACCAAGTAAAAATATTAGATTTGAAAAATGTAATAGTTGAAAAAGAGGAGCTATCACTTTCTTTTACAGAAGAATATGAATATGGTTATATTCTAAAGAGTTTAAGGAATGGGGAGAGAGAGGAAGGACCCCAGGGTAGGGAACCCAGGCACTGCAGAACCACTAATCCTTTTGTGGCCTCCTTGTCTGCCAATTTATACACCCCCAACTAGAGGTAAAAGATTAAAAAAAAAAGAAAATGAAACATAGCCTTTGCCCTTATGGAATTATAATATAGAGATGGAGATTAATACACACATGAATATATCATGATGATGAAGTCAAGGTCACACAGCTGGCTACTTAATGGCAAAGTTAAGACTCGAATATAAGATATTTTGACCATTAGATTCTGTTCTTTTCTTGGTGAGCAGTGCATCATATATGTGAATGTTTCATAAAAGATGTATACATTTACATATTTCTAGTAATGTATAACTCAGGAGCAAAAGCTTCAATATGTTTATCATTTATCTTACTATCTACAGCTCTCCATGAAGACTCATACAGCCCAGTGTTAGCAGTCTTTCAAAGTTATATGCATACACACAAAGTTATTCTACTATGAGAGTTTCAGAACCAATGGAATGACCTTTGAATTTCTGGAACAGAAAGTCCTCTAAAAAGCCCATGTACAGTAACAATAAATTGAGCCCAAGGTCATATACAATTTAGCTGCAAAATTATGATGAAATCTTATATTCACAGGCTATTCACGGTGGATGAATTTGTACAGTTTGGTGATTGCTATGCTTTGCAGTATGGGAGGGTTTACAACTGATTGAGGAAGACTCTTTGCTAGTTTGAAACTGGAGAAAAAATGAGGGATTATTGGTCTCTGCTGTGTTCTTGTTTGTTTATTTTTATTTGAATGCTCTAAAGTAATTATAGGATACTGCTAGCCTCTTTTCCCAAAACTTTTTCAGTATATCCAAAAATATTTGAAACACAAGACAGACTTACCTCAATGTCATATTAAGTTTAATTAACATATGGCATTGGTAACCCATATATTTCAAAACATGTCTGGCTCTTTCTTTTTTCAGGCCTTTCACACATATTCTCTTCTGGCTGGAGTTGTCTTTCTCTCATTTATTATCCCAATGGCTCATCTCACCCTTCAAGTCTCTTTAGATGGTACCTACTATCCCAGCATTGTTCTCGATCTTGATGCTCATTCATTCGTTTATCCTTTTATTTAACACAATACATTTACTGGACGTCTCAGCTCTATATGCCAGGCACTGTTAATGCTGAGTGTTAGAATACTGTGATAGGCACACGCAGAAGAGCTTCTCTCCCTCCTGGAGCTTAGAGCGAGGGGAGGTAAGAAGACCTTAAGCAAGTGAGCACAAGAAAATGTAAAGTTGCAACTGTAAAGGTACCTTGAAGAGGAGGTGACCCATGCTCTTAGGAGGAATTAGACTCTAACCTAGTCAGATTGGATAGGCAGAACTTTTTAGAAGAGGCGAAACCAGCATCTTGTGTTTCAGCTTCATGGCCGTCGTGGGCTGAATTGTGTCCCCCACAATTCATACGTCGAAATCCTAACTTTTACTACCTCAGAATGTGACTGTATTTGGAGATAGGGCCTTTAAAGAGGTGGTTAAAGTAAAACGAGGTCATGTGGATGGGCCCTAGTCCTGTATGACTGGTCTCCTTATAAGAAGAGGGGATTAGAACACAGACAATACATAGAGAGATGATCATCTAAGGACATAGTGAGAAGGCGATCTGCAACCCAACAACAAAGGTCTCAGAGTAACCCAAGTTGTTGACACCTTAATCTTGGACTTTTATCCTCCAGAACTGTAGAGAAAATAAATTTTGTTTGTGTTATCTACCCAGTCTGTGATGTTTTGTCATGGCAGCCTCAGATAATAAATACAGTGGCACTTAAAAGGTTCTATTTCATTTTTTTTTTCTTTGACTCATTTTGTCTGTTTTCCCACTACCTTGGGAGGATTGAATCTGTCTCGTTGACTATTGTATTTCAGCATAAAGCTATTGCTGAGCACACTATTTGCTCAGTAAATATTTGTTGCATGTTGACAAAAAAATGCTAAGTGCTTATCTCTCACATTGTCATCGAGAATTCCTGGTTGACATTGGGCTTTAAGTGACCGCTTCCTTCCTCTGCCCACATGGAGACTGGGTTCCGCCTCCAAAATCTTGGGGTATGTTCTTCCCTTGGTTATGCTGCCTGAATTTCCTGAAACTCAGTGTACTCACTTCCCACTTTTTCTTGGAGAAGAAACATCTGGATAAATCTCCACTAGGGTGGGTTATTCATTCTCCGGTTTCTGCACACCGCACATTCTAAATCTTCTGATTCATCAGATTCTCTGATTCATCTACCTTTCTGATACATCCCAGTGGAAGTGCTGTTTCCTCACTCCTGCCAGCTCCATCCCCTGCTCCTGCCGTTGTCTGCTCTACTTGTTCTGCTCCCTGGGAGGCCACAGGCCACTAAGTGTCTCCAGCTGTCACACCGCTTATAGCTTGGGGTTCTGCTTACAGTTTTCCCGTAGAAGAAGGAAACATTTCTTTTCCCTGGAGAATATCATATTTTCTTTTTTTTCTTCTGGATCTCTTGAGCTGGTTAATAATTTGGGTCCTAAAATCTACCACTTATGAGGGGTGTGAATTTGATAAATGCATGTAATCTCTTTAAGCTTTAAAGTTTCCTTCTCTTCAAAAGGAAGTGATCATTTTATGAATTAAGAGAGATGTTGCACCTAGCAAACTCTTAATACATTTAACAAATGATGATGATGATGATGATGATATTTTTGTCTTTTTAAAAAAAATTTATTTATTTGTTTTTTTTTATGGTGACATTGGTTAACGAAATCCAATAAATTTCAGCTGTATACTCTAACAGTAAGGCATATATATATTTACACTGTGTGTTCACCTTCCATAGTTAGATTTCTTTCTGTCACTGCATATTTGACCCCCTTTACCTGCCTCCTTCCCCCACCCTCTACTCTCTATTAACCACTATAGTCCATGTCCATGAGTCTCTCTTTTGTTTGTCCTGTTCATTTGTTGCTTTTAGGTTTGTATCCCACATATTAGTGATATCATGTAATTTTCAACTTTTTCTGTCTGGGTTATTTCGCTTAGCATGATTATCTCGAGGTTCATTCATGTTGTTGCAAATGCAGTATTTCATCTCTTCTTATGGCTGAGTAATAGTCCATTGTATATATGTACCACAGTTTCTTTAGCCAGTCTTCTATTGTAGGACACTTTGATTGCTTCCATGTCCTGGCCATTGTGAATAATGCTGCTATGAACATCGGTGTGCAATTATCTTTTTGGATATGAGTTTTCTAAAAAAATTTTTGTCATGGAAAATTTCAGTGCTATGTAGAGTATCATGTAGCTCCATGTACCCATCACTTACATGGCTAGTCTTGCTCTACCTATACTCTCATATGATGATGTATTTACTGTAGACAGAGAATAGTTTTCACTCTCCTTTAGAAACCCTTTTATTGTACAATTAATCTGAAAGAAACTTTTGCTATGGTTCTTCAAAATTTGGATTTGAGATTATTGTGTCTTATTTACTTTGCTCTTGCACTTGAAATGTAAATACAATAAAACTTCATTCATTGAGGTAAATTGGAGGAAAGAGGTTAGAATCTAATTTAGAAAGAACTTAACAGTCATTTAAAAGCAATTGTAGTTTTATTATTTTTGAACTCTTTATAGTAACTCAAATTAAACTATTGAGAAGGCAAGGTCTTATGGGATCTATTTTGATGACTATTAGAATGATAATTAAAGGAATACCTTAATTGTTTGTAATTATGTGTTTGTAAAAAGTTCATTTTTCTTAAATGAGGTTAAATATTTTTCTCAGAATTTATGTTGTAACGAAATGTGACCTTGAAGGATGATTAGAAAAAAAAATTAAAATAGAGTTTGTTTGGTGAAAGTGGGCAGTGTTTTTGTGGAGCCAGAGATGCTTTTGGAAAAAAAATGTGTAGAGTGGATAGGATAGAAGTCTAGGCCCTGGGAGCTAGCCTGTCTGGGTTCAAACCCCAGAGCTGTCTCACACAAACTTATCAAGTGCTTTAATACCTATAAAATTAAGTTTCATTATATATAAAATGAAAATAATAAGTCCTACCTCATAGGTATTATAAGGATTAAGTTAAAGGAGATTGCCTGACATATTTTGGTTATTACTCCTCACTATCAAAAAAAATTGTAGCATTTAAAAAAAAATCTGTTGTCAGGCAAATGATTTCCTTAAGGATTGGTCACAGTCCTATAGTAGAGCCAGTGCTTCTGTCTGTTTCATTCCAGCTCTTTGAAAATTCCTTGGTCTTCCTATGCAGACCTTTTCTTGGGGGGCAGTGAAAGTCCCAATGGGCGTGTTATCTATCCCTCTTTAATCTAGAATTCCTCCCCACCACTGCCTTTTCCTAGTTCAGAGAAGATACTTATTCTTGGCTTCACTAGTCCCTTGACCACCCCTCTATCCTCCAACCCCAAACCATTCTTGGCATGCTTCTGTAGCTCAACCTTGGTCTCCATCAGGAATGGTGTTTGGCATTTCTCCTCTGTGGCTGTCCCCTGAGACCTCTGACTGTGCGCTGCTTCTGTTTCCATCGCAGTCTCCCTATTAAGGGTGGGAATCACACAACCTTAGGGCAATGCTGGGAATGATGACTGGGCTCGAGTTTCCTCTGAGGACTTGCTCAATATGTTATTCCCTTTCTTGCCTATTTTTTTTTTTTTTAACCTCTCTCTCTACATCCTTCTCCATAGCCCGTAAACATGGTCCAATTAAGTTGTAAAAAATTGTCCCTTGACCCTGCATGTACTGCTAGGCACCTCTAGTAATCTTTTTTTCTTCTCTTTTATCTGTAAGATCCAAGGAAGGCATGGTCTGTAATTGCTAGCTCCAGTTACCATTCATTTCTTAATCCTCTTAAGGAGTTTAATCCCTTTCCATCTGCTGGAATGAATACCCCCATCACCACCTCTTCCCTTCTCCTCCCCCTCCAGCTCCTGTGTATCTTATATATGTATCTTTCAAGATCTTGTCAAGTACCATCTTCTCTCTGAATTACTTAGTAAACCTGTTTTAGTCCATTTGGGCTGCTCTAACAAAATAACCATAGATTGGATGGCTTATAAACAGCAAACATTTATTTCTCGGAGTTCTGGAAGCTGAGAATTTTAGGATCCAGGCACTGGCAGATTCAGTGTCTGGTGAGGACCACCTTCCCATTCCTGTGTCCTCACATGGCCAAGAGGGTGAATTCTCTGGGGTCTTTTTAATAAGGGCACTAATCCCATTCATGAGGGCTCCACCTCCCTAAGGCCTCATCCAAATACTGACATATTGGGGATTAGGTTTCTACATATGAATTTGGGGGGAGTACTGACATTCAGTCTATAACACCTAGATGGAATTGTGAGACTATTCCAACTAGAACTTGAATCAGTGATAGCCCACTGATTTCAACTTAAATACTGTGATCAATTGTTTGTGGCTCAGTGTTAGAGTAATATGTTGAGAAGGATTCTCAGGTCAAATATGGGACCTGCCGGGAGGAGTACTATGATTGTTGTAGCCACCAGCCCCCGAAAGACACACAGACCACCAGAAATCAGTGAGTTATAGGAAACATACTCTTTATTCAGCCAGCTGGGTCTGCCAGGGGTACGCAGACCCCAAATTAAGCAGCCCCGAAATGTAGAGGTACAGGGTTTTTAAGCCCTAAATCCCATTCCTCATTCTATCTTAAACACAAAGGTCTATTTTTCTCCTATTCACTACCTGTCAACCCACAGATTGGTTGTGCAAGCGGGGGTACAGAAGCAGAAAGCTTATTGTTAGAATGTTATGTTCCCATGGGCGATGGCCAAGCAGTAATTTTCCAGCCAGCCCATGATCAATTAGTAAATTATTTTCTGAAATGGGAGGTGGGAGGATACTATGTGAGCCACACACGAATTATTCTGTTTTCCATAAAGAGGCCTCTGTCATAGCAACTACATAGCATTAGTTGCCCTCACTTGTTTTGCATGTTCATCTTGTTATACTAGATGTGCATTCTGGTGAGTAGGTCTCTGGCTTATTTGTCTTTTCACCCCAGCAACAAGCACAGTCTTTCAGCATCTAGTAACCTTGAGCTTTTGCTGAACAAATGGAAAGAAAGCATCTGCTTTCTTTTCTCTTGTTTTCTTCAGTTATGTTACTCTTTCTCAGCCTTTAGTTTGCACAATTCAGAATATTGACTTCACCTAGAGAAGTGGTCATCCAACCATTTTTAGCGCAAAAACTTGAACCCTAATGAAATCTCATTCTACTGCTGAATGTGTAAAACACAGAGTTCCTGTTTTGGTGGAAGGAGGTGGGAGATGGTCCCAGACCTGGCCATCTTGGGATCCCCAGCCCTGTTCCTTCTGGAACTGCCGGGATTCAGAACAGTGGCTCTCAAAGTGTGGTCTGTAAACCAGCAGCATCAGCATCACCTGAGAACACATTAGAAAAGTAAAATCTCTCAACCCTAGATCTACGGAATCAGACCCTCTGGGAATGAAGATAAGCAGCCTGTGTTTTAGTAAGCCCTCAGATAATTCTCAGGCATGCAAAAGTCTGAGAAGCATTACAGGAGTTTGTTTGGGGCTTAGTTAATAACACTTTGTAATAGAAAGGCCGCTGGCTCCTTAAAGGTGCTATTTTTCGGTAGCCCACAGAAAAAATATTCTCAGAACATGCCCAATGGCTATGAGAAAAAGAACTAGATTTGCTCTGGCCAGACTGAGCCGTGGGTGTTGTGGCAGCGCTGCAGAGGGAGAGCTGGGGGCAGCACCCTGGAAGGAAACTGGGGAGCAGAAGGGAAAAGTCCTGTGCCCAGAACCAGCACCACCGCCTTCGGGTGTGCCCTAGGTGACTGTGAGCCTCAGGGAGCAGCAGCAGGTGAAGGATGGTACTCGCGTGTGGAAAGAGAAGTTACCGTCATGGTATCTGTCTCTTCCTGGCAGCCTTTCTGACGGGCTGTGCACTTCTTTCCATAGTACTTCATATAAATATAGTCACTGGTGTCAGTACAGAGTCAAAAGTGACAAGCATTCAGGTTGAGTTCAGAGAGCTCTCTCATCTCACTAGAAATGAGAAATTTCAGGAGGCAGTAATGGAAGTGACAAAGTATGTACATTCCCCGCCTGGGAAGAATGATGGGCTAATGCCTGTATTTATACAAACAGGCTTCTTTACTCCAGTAGGTTTTCACTCTTGGAGCCCAAGCTCTGCTTTAAGCAGTGGATCCGAGGATGAAAGCAAGAAATTCAGTTGCTACAAGATTATGTTGAAACCATAGAAGGAATGAAAAAGCACCTTATTCAGCAGTCTGAGCCCAGCAAACTGACCTTCACAGGGGAAGTTGCAAATGCCAAATTCAAAGCCAGGTGGGTCATTTAGTGTGTGTGTGTTTTTTGTTTTTTTTTTTTTTTGGCATGAGACTCTGGCTCTGGATACACACCATGGCCTAGCCCATGATTAAATGGAGTTAGCTGAAGTATTTATGGAGGCCTAATACCAGATGTATCATCAGTTTAAGATGGGACTATGCCTAGAAATTGTGTACCTCAACGTTAACCTCAAAACTAGCTATAAGGATGTAGACATCTGGCCTGAAGGCACTTTCAGTCTGCTGTGACCGGAGACAGTGGACAGCCTGTTCTATCTATACTACTTCATTGGGGATAAGAAATACCAGGATTGGGGGTGGAAGATCCTGCAGGACTTCATCAGATATACTAGCATCCATTCAGGTGGCTCTTCTTCAATCATTTATTTTCAGAATCCAATCCTGAGAGACAAGATGGAAAAAATCTGTAAGTTCATATATCTTTTCTGATGACATGGACCTCCTCGATCTTGACAAATATGTATTTAACATAGAGAGGGTCATCCCTTACCCATCTTGACTTCAGCTTAAAAGGCTTGGAATAACTTAATAATGAGACTTTCCACATTGAACATTGGGTACAGTAGAATTTTTCTTTCTTGAAGGTCATAGATTGATTGGCAAGCCAATTGCTCACGAATAAAATTAGTCATTCTTTAACTTTTAGCCATGGGATGTGCAGCCCAGTTGGCTACTGTGAGCCAGACAAGTTTCAACTTTGGATTGGAGATAACAAGTTCAATGGGACAGCAGGGGTCCAGGACACCTCTGAAATCCAGGTACCTATTGCTTTTTCAGGGCAGCTGCTGCTTGGTTTTGAATCTGTCTTTATGCATTTCTTTAGGCGGTAATTCAGCTTGGCTTTGGGGTGTTTCTGTGTCTGTGCTTTCTAAATCAGGAGCACTGTGAAGAAGAAAGAAAAAAGCCAGCAATTTATTGATTTATGGGGAAAACAAACAAAAATCTACCAATAACAGAAGAGCCTGCCAAACAGCCTGATTTGTGTTTTCAGTCGGTTCCTTTGGGGTGGGGGGATGGGGGGTGGGGGGGAGGTGGGGTTGGTGGTTGAAGCTGCACTGCTGTTGGGAGAAGAGAGAGGCTGACACCATCGTAGGACCCTGGCGATGGAAGCTCATGGGGAAGGCAGAGACAGACTGAATATGCCCTGTGGAAGGACAGGGCTCCTGATGAGCTTGGTCAGCTTGTGATTTAAAAAGACATTAAGGAGAAAATAATTGGTTGCAATTCTGGTGACACTTGCCAGTGTCATTCTCACTATTAATTGAGTTACCATACTGTGCCCAATAAAGTTTTAACAGAGCGGAGCATGGCAAATTTGTAGACCCAGCGGGTTGCTTATTGGGGCTGCACAGTCTGGCTTCTGTGATGAACATGGAATGATGGGCTATCAACTTACATTTACCCTCCAGCTGGGTCTTCTCTGCTCTTTGGAAGAGCCAAGCCAGGCAACTGACTATAGGCAAGAAGTAAAAGGAACGACCTAAAATCCCATGCAGATTAATAGTGAAAAATGTGTTTAATAATGATTTTTTGATTAGAGAGGTACTGTCTTAGAATAAGATAGAGGCATTGTAGGACAATGAATAAGGACTGAAATTCTGGAGTTGGTGAGACCTGATGTGATAGTCTGAGTTATTGTTCTAAAAATATTCTTCCCCCATTGCTGTGTAGAGTGGTACGCTGGCCTTCTACACTAATGTTGAGCTTAGCCATGTGACTTGCTTGGGGAGGTGAGCAGATGTGATGGGAGCAGAGGCTTGAAGTGTGCTAGTGCGACTGGGCCTGCTCCCTTGTGCTCTGGTCGTCTATCACAGGAAGGACATGCCCTGGTAGCAGCAATCCTTTCAGCCTGGGATCCAGAGATAATTGAGCAGACCTGTAATTTTCAGCCTGAAGCAAAGCCACCCAGCTGAGGATAGCTTATCAGCTGAATCATAGTGTACCTGTAGATCCCTGAGCATGAAAATAAATGCTGTTGTTGTCACCAAATATGGGAATAGTTCTGTAGTTCTATAGACACATGGGTACAAGTATTTCTTCTGCTACATTCTAGTTATGTAAATCTGGCAACATACCATCATTTTTAGGTCTTAACTGCCTTATTGGCAAAATAGGCAGTAAATAGCTACCACACAGGTAAGCATTAAATGAAACAATACATATAAGCGTGTTTCATTATACTTTGTACTCACACATTTGCTATAGTTTAGAGCTATAAGCATAACAATGATAATTTATTGAGCATTTACTGTTCTGTGCCTGGAATTAATACAGATGTTTTGCCTGTTTGATTGACATTCCTTACAACTCCAAGAGGTACTTATTAATATTCTATTATTAATATAATATATTAATATTATAATATTAATATAACATTCCCATTTTACAAATGAATGCCCAAAGAGGTTAAGTAACTTGCACAGAATTGCACAAATATTGAGTGGCAGCGCTGGATTGTTTTCCTAGTCTGCTTTACCCTGTGGCTTATGTTCTTTCCATTGCTAGACTGCTCCATCCATCTTTATGACTACAATTAATGTCAGTATAGTGCACCATGATTAATGAAACGCTTTCACATTATCACATGATTCTTCCAGTAACAAAGCTGGACACACAGCAATGTCACCTGCAAGAGATTATTTTTTCTTGTCTCTAATTGCCAGGAAATCACCTTGGAATCACAACGGGCAGATCCCTTTCATTCAGTAGAATAGGTGTGGTCATCTTAACATCATGTAGCGAGCATCCTTTTAGAAGAGTAAATGCAATTGGAGCACTGAGGCTAGCTTGTCTTAGAATGGTGGGGTTTGTCCTTCTTAAGTCCCTGGGTAGCCACTCTTAAAAGGGTAGACCAGCAACCCGGTATTCCATAGGCAGAGGCTGTAGTTAGACCTTTTTATTTGTGCTGGCATCAAAAGAAAAGCAGCCTGTTTCCCTGGTCTGGAAAGAAGGTGGATGGATCTGAGAGGCAGAGGATAAAGTATCAAGAGTGATCCAGGACTCCTGTGGCCTGATGGTTTCCTGGCAAGTGGTTGTATATGAGAACTACAGTTGTTGGCCATTAGTTCTACAACTGGCAGAAGTCTAATTTTGGGACTTTCTTGGCTGAGCCTATTTCTAAGATGGAGACTCACCTTTCTAGAAGAACCACTGCAGGCTGTGCTGGAATCTTGAGCAGTGAAATATCACAGCGGTGGATCCACAGCAACTTTGATAAAGAACCAGCCCCAACAAAGAAACTATAGCAGGCCTGTTGACTGATCAGACTCTATTTTCCATATCCCTGGGTAAGAAAAACCCCTTTATGGGTCTTTAAATGCGTGATAATTCATGGGAATGGGGACATTCAAGAGGGAGATATTGGCTTTATAACTAGTACATCTCGTAGAAGCGATGTGACTTTATTTGTATCTCCAGTGCTTCTATCTGTTATGTACAGTTGGGGAAACCAAAGCTTGGAGACCGGCTCAGCGATTTCTAGTTGATAAGTGATGGTGCCGGAACTCGGAGTCTGGTCTTTTGATTGTGCTCTTGTAGGTTGTAGGTCCTGCCTGGTTCCCTCAAACTGCCTAGGTGGAAGAATCCGCTACTTAGGAGTAGTTGGTCTGTATACATAAGACATACATAAGGCATTGCATAAGTTTAACAAGATTTATACATTGAGGGAATGTTGGAAGTTTAATGAAACAGCTTCAAAGAGAATATTGGATAATGCTGTTTACAGAAGGTTTTGTTTTTCACTTTGTGGGGTTCCTTTCCGCTGGCCACTTTACCTCAGTTGGTCCTTATATTCGCACCATTTCCATAGCTCCCCTCTACCCTTTCTGTCCTTTCTTTTGCCTATCCATTTCTCTCAAGAACAAGAAACAAATTTCTCTTACTATCTCATGCTTTTCTTCTTTGTTCTCTTGGCTCTTACTTAACCCATGTTCCCAAGACTTCACTTTCTTTCCCAAAGACTTATCAAGGTATTTTGCCAGCAAAGTCAGTTTTCTTCCTACGAGAAATTCTGTTACCAGTTTTTAAGGCAATTCATTTGTGCATCAAGTGGTGCATGCATTTTCCTTATGGAGGAATTACTAGGTGCCAGGGACTGTTCTAGGTTCTGGGAATATACCGGTGAATGAAACAAAGTGTATGCTTTTATAGAAGAGAAGCAACTAATAAACTTTGGAGTTAAGATGGTGCAAATACCACAAAGGAAAAAAGTAAAGCATGGTGAAGGAATGAGGAATCTTGAAGGAGAATAGTTATTTTGTATAGAGTGTTATATATAACCTGCCATGTCAGAAGGAAGTGAGGAAGTGAGCCATACTGATGCTTTAGAGAAGAGTGTTCCAGGAGGAGGACACGTCAAGTGCAGGGGCCCTGGGGTAGTCTGCTTATCTGTTTCAAGGAAGAGCAAAGAACCCATGTGACTGTAGCAAAGTGAATGAGTAGGAGCATGGTGGGGAGACTGGGTGTAGTTCATATCTGAAGAGCCTTTATGCGTCATTACAAGGAATTTTGTTCTTCTTTTCAATGAGATAGGAAGGGTCGGAACAGAGGAGTGAGTTGATCTGATTTATGTTTCTAAAGGATCTCTTTGGTTGCTGTCTTGAAAATTGATGCTGAAGAGCCAAGGACAGAACTAGGGAGATAAATTGTGAGACAGTTATAGTAATCCAGGTAAGAGTTGAAGGTGGCTTTGTCCAGGGATGTTGTGGTGGGGGTAGTGGTAGGAA
Source organism: Pteropus medius (assembly GCF_902729225.1). Lineage (NCBI taxonomy): Eukaryota > Metazoa > Chordata > Mammalia > Chiroptera > Pteropodidae > Pteropus > Pteropus medius. Next base: position 16,802,167 of record NW_024340696.1, on the reverse strand, counting down.
GTGATTGAAGTCTATATGTTTTTTGAATGTAATGCTGGCAGAATTTGCTGACTGGTTATCTTTATCACTAAGAGAGAAGTGATAAAGATGTCTCAGGCTTCTGGGATGAGCATTTTGAAGGATGTGGTTATCATTAGTTAAACAGGAAAGACTGTAGAGGGTGCATGTTTGGTGGAGGAAGATCAGAAGCTTGTTTGGGGCATATTTTGCCTATGGACGTCAGCAGATGGATGTCAATTAGGGAATGGAAATGTCTCAGGTTCAATGGGAAGGTCTGAGCTAGCGATCTAAATTTTAGAATCGTCTGATACAGATAGTTTTTAAAACCACAGAATTAGATGACATCACCCAGAGAATGGGTATATTTAGAGAAGAAACAAGAGGCTTGGCACACTGCAACTTAGAAAGATAAGGAAGGTGAGGAGAAGCTAGCAGAGGAATAGCTTCTTATCTGCACTGTATATCTACTTAAAAATATTCATATGTATGCAAGACGAATATATTTTTCAATCTACAAATGATTCTTCATGCATATATGGATTAATAGAACTTTTATAGTAACTGTAGGGACACACTCAAATATTAGTTGAATGAAAAGCAAATAAAACAACGACTGAATCACTTCATCATCTTTCCCACACTGAGGCCCACGGTTGGTCTGCATATGATTTTGGGGTGTTTACTGCCCCTTTGTGCAGTGGAGTGCACTCCAAACTACATGAGAATGCTGTCCCAGCATGTGTGCAGTTACGTATCCCACCCCTCTGTGGACATGGGTGATATGTGCAGGCAGATCTATGCATCTAATTATATTGCCACTAATTATATTGCCACTTGGGGCAAATGCTGAGACAAATCATTCAAACCATAAATAGAGGAGGAAATATTTTTGCAGGGGGTGCTTAGGGAATTGAACTCTTTTGCTGAGAGCCCTGCAGCTTGCCAAAGGTGAGGCAAATAGGCAAAAGATCAGATTCACTCCTGACCTCCAAGAAATGGCTTTCAATCTGCCGGCTCAGCAGGAGAGGCGGCAACTCTGAACACCTCCCCAGTGCCTTTCCATCGAGAATGCACAGTTGCCCATGCTGACTGCTTGCCTTTCTTCCAAGTAATATCCTCTTGGTGTTGAAATTCATTTGGATTCCAGACGCTTCATCTTATAGATTTTAATTTAGAAGCAAAAGGAAAGTACAATAGTATTCTTATTATACAGAGTTTTAAATATCACTGAACAGCTTCCTTCTTGCTCTCTGCCTGGCTCTGCTCTGACTTTGGAAAGCAAGATTTTTATTTTTCTGTGGATGCTAGAAGCCTATGGGAACCAAAGTCAGGAAGTTCCCACCGGCAGGCTTTGGTGACTTAGTAGAGGAGAAACCTTCTCTTTTCTCATACCATCTTTCTAACTCTTCCCACAGAAGGAACACATGCCAGCAGATCTGCTCCTTCTGAAGTCCTGGAAAGGAATCTTTTTTCATATTCCTTACTTGGCCCTCTCTTTGGGCCAAGTTATCAGTTTTGCTAGAACTGGATGCTGCCTTTTTGCTTTTTTTTTGGAGAGCTTCTGCTCAAGGGAGTGGGCTAGTTTTTCTTTCTGGTTAACATTTGATAACTGACCCAAGGGAGTCCACTTCTGCTTATGCCTCTGCTTTCTCTGTCCTAGGCTTTCTGCCTGTAATTGGATGGATAAGTTCAGAGCAGAGGTGGCAGTGGGGAAGCCCAGCCACGATTTCCGGCCTAGGTATACCAGTCATGAAGTGGACACTAGTTTGATGCTGGTTTTGCTCCTTGTGTTGGCCTCAGTTGGTTAGAATTTGGAAAGGGGAGTGATTTGATTCTCTGGAGTCTCAAATAATGGACAGTAAACTTCAGAGCTTTACCTCTCAGCCACAGTGAAAACAAGTAGGAGTGGCAAACTCTTGGGGCAGGCAGGAGACCTACAGCATAGGTAATGACTCATGATATTTGTGGAATGGCTTCGAAAAATGATTTCCTCCCTAGAAATGTGAAATAGGATTGGGGGAGACTTACCAGTAGCATTTGTAGCTTTTCAAATGATCCTATAAGAGCAATTAGTTGTACTTAGCAGTAGCCAGCTTGATCATGCAGCTTCAGTTAGCTTTTCCTCTCCTTCCTTGTTTCCCTTCCTTTGTCCTTCACTCATGTGGCATGCGTTTGAAGGAGAAGGGATTTAATAGGTTGACCAGAGATAATAAAATATGATTTGTGCGGCAGAATTCAGGGTGATTTTCCATGTGGCTGGCTTTCCCTTTCTCTGCCACCGGTAATAGGCTGGTCAACTTTCTGGAGCACCTTCCCAGGCTGTGGCTGGAGAAGGGACCAGAGGTCAGGATCTACTGGTTGGTCAACGTGGGATGCTCACCTGGGCAACTTAAAAGTCTTCTCTTCTTAGTGTTCTTCTTAATAGTTCTGCTGAATTGGGAGCTGGATGATGGAGGTGCTGCTGTAGTCTTTTTATTGCCAGTTAGTAAAATCCTCACTGGGTGACTTCAGCCAGCATCATGATTATAAAAAAAAAATCACTGGCATTGGAAGTCACTGAAATGTAGTATGAACCTGGAATCAGTGGTGAAAGAGTAGAGAGAAATAATGTGTAATTGTGTCAGAAGCTGACTGGTTGTGAAACCATTTTCTGCACCGGCATATTACATTCCCAGCCTTCCTTGCAGAGAGGGCTACGTGACTGAGTTCTGGCCAATGGAATGTGGGCAGATTATAGCCAAGGCTTGGCTCATCTCCTAGGAGTGATTCTCCATTCTCTGTCCCCAATCTACAGCTGAATTGGAAGATTCAAGGACTGTGGAGCCCCAGTAAGGATGTAAGGAACTTGAGTCATCCTGAATGACCCATTTCCCCATGGCTAACCCATACTGGACGGTGATATGAGAAATTTTCTATGTGTTAAGTCACTTATATTTTGGAGTTGTTTGTAATAGCATTTAACTTCCTCTGACTGATATTTAAGTGGTATAGGGGTGGTTATCATGAACAAGATATTTCCCTACCCACTGGTCTCCATAATAAACACATGGGAAAGTCATCTGTGCAACATAGTTGCTGGCAGACAGAATTATCTTTAATGGGCCTTTTTATTTCCTACAACAACCCCTTTTCGGCCCTTATGGGGAAGGTCGCCGAAAGCAATTTCCTTGGTACAAGGAAGTGTTTTATGATTATAACAAAGAGCAAGTGGATTTCTGTGTATATGTATGTGTGTGTGTGTGTGTGTGCGTGTGCATGTGTGGTAAGCACTGAAACAAGCCTCTCCAACTATGCAAAATCCTTAAGCTTACCTTCCTTTCTCTCCTTCTCCCTTTCTCTCTTTCCCTCCCTCCCTCCCTTCCTTCCCTCCCTCCCTCTCTCCTGTTCTCTCTTCTTTCTTCCCTCCCTTCCTATTCCCCCACCCCTTCCCTTCTCTCCCTCTTTTCTTCTTTCAATATTTATTGATGCTTAATCCCTGCTAGGCAATAGAAACTACTGGCTTAGATTCTGGGTGTTTTAAGTATCAGGAGCCCTTCCTGCTCATACCAGTAATTATAATCCATTGGAATCATGAGATAAATAGACTTTTTGGCAGATAGAATCTTAGGAGAGCTTATTGGTACACTTTCCTAATCCAAGCTTGACTTAGAGAACAAGGCTCTCAAAAATTATATAAGCTTTAAAATTACAGTCCTTTCACATCACAATGCCATGCTCATGCACATCCATATGTCAAGTTATGGGTATGGGAACGTTATTTCTATCTTGTGAGAACAGCATCATCTATGTTTTTGATATCCAAATGGGTTAGGATCAGATTGCCACAGCTTTTTCACTCCCTTGATCCCGCTGTGTCAGTGTGAGTTCAATTTTCTATATTTCGTAGAGATAATTGAATTTTTATAAGGGCTACTAAGTACTTTATCTGTATACACCGTATAGATATTTAAAAAGTAAAGACTTGGAGGAGGGGAGTGACGTGGCTTGATGCCTTCATTTTATAAATGAGAGTAGGGACTCTCAGATAAAATGAGGAGAGATATTACAGGTCATATAATGAATAAGTTGCTAGTCTGGGTCTAGAACTCTGATCCTTTGAACAAGATAGTAGTGGCCTTATGTTGCCCCTTTTTGTCCCTTTGCTCTCTTGTAAAACAAAAATATCATCGTGTGATTTTTATTTCCCTGCTCTAAAGTTTTGCATTTGCAATAAGTATAAAGTATATACACAGACCCTGAGTGACTGCATGGAGCCGAGCCTCCCCTCTGCCAATAGGAACACCCATTCCGAACTCAAGCTTGATCAAGGAATAAACTTCTCATGTTAAATTTCTGAGATTTCAGGATTGGTATGATACCCTGTTCCCAGGCGTTACCTTTAATAGTAGGCTGGGCAAGCTAGAGTCTTTCTGACTGACCCTAGTGATTGATTTAAGGAGTGGTCACATGTTTTAAGCAGCATCAATCAGAACATTCCATGAATCTTGACATGATGCCTTCATTTAACAAATGAGGGTGGAAACTCTGAGAATAAAAGGCTATTTTAATATTTTATTTTTTAGGGGGGATAAGTTACAAAGGTAATATATGTTGGAATTGCTGTGGCAATTCTTATTTCCTTATGAAAAGAATGACGCTTACTCAGGAGAGCAGAGCTATGTGATGGCAAATGTGGGTCATGACACCATTTGAGCATCTGGAATTGTCTATGTCTAAGTTGCAGGCTTTGCAGCTATGTGAGTTAATTTTTTTTCTCTGTTTAAACTAGTTGGAGTTGAGTTTCTGTCACTTGCAGCTGAAAGAGGCCTGGCTAATCTAACCAGAAGCTAAAGTGAGAGTCGTGTATAATTGCAGTGCTTTATGAAGTCTTAGAGTTCTTTGGTTTTTACTCTATAAGAATTTTTATTTAATTAGCTGCAATGTGAAAAATGAATAACTGCTCATGAGGGAACTTTGATTTGATGACCTCTGGGTTGATATTATGAATACCTTGCAATTTCTAAGTCCTCGAAGGGTCTGCTTCAATGGTAACTTGATTTTGTCTTGATAGTTTGAGAGAACAAAACATTTCTCTTTTTCCTTAAAATGATCTGAGCCATGTTACCACCCTTGCAATTTTCCTCTAAGCTTGTCATCTCTTTCTGTCAAGCCCTTGAAGCAGCAATAAATTAAACTAAGCACCAATAAACACATTTTCCCTCAACTTACATTTATAGTTGCCAGAAGTCATTTCTCTTTGGTCTGTTGACAGGTAGCAGGCATGATTCCAGCATGGAATATACTGTAGAGTTATTGATTTTCCTGTGATAATAGTAATAGAAATGTATTAAATTATCACCCCGTACTGGAACTTACACCTTACTGACAAAGATTACTTTCTTTTAAGAAGCACTCCTAGGCTTCTTGTGAATGTCCATGCTAATCAAAGTCTAAATCCCTCAACTTCTTTGAAGTTTAAAATTCTCCACAATCTGGTCTGTACCTTTCTTTCTAACCTTATTTCTGTCTCTGTTCTTTAGTCAAATTGAATTGCTCGTGTTTCCAGAATATACATCATGTATTCCCATTACTTTGCTTTTATTTATGATGTTTCTTTTGCTTTTAATACCCCTTTGTTGGTCTTCCTCCATGTGGCCATAATTCCTCATCTTTCCAGACCAAGCTGGAATGCCACATTCTCCAATGTGATAACCTCACATTGGAATGAATCTCTCCCAGCTTGGAACTTGGCAGCACTTTGTATGTGCTCCTGTTTTATTGACCATCTCACCAACCACAGTACTCACATAACCTTAACCTCTACAGCCTCACAATCGACTGTCCCAGTCTAACACTCCCCAGTACAATGACCACTGTCCCCAGGCTCCCTCCCAGTGTCAAAGCTGTGAAGTACCAGAGCCAGAATTCAACTCTAAATCCAAAATTAGGAGTTTTAACCACTGTGCTTTATTGCTTTTTCTGCTGGTAGATAATTTGGTTTTGGTGAATATATCTTATTTTCAAGACTGGATTATAAACTCCCAAAAAGCAGGGTCTTCATTTAATTTATCTTTATAACTTTGTAAATACTTAGTGAAGGACCAGGCATATGGTAGATATTTGATAAATATTTGGATGAGTGAATGGATGAATGGAGATGTGCAGTTTAGCAATGTCATATTTTGCAGGAAATGAATATTATTTATTCATTATTAGTTTTAGAATTTTGGAATTTGTAGAAGAGTATTCCAATTATATGTGATGTGAATATAATAATTAAATAATCTTTAACTGGGGGTGGGAGAAGGAAATTAAGAAGTGCAGTGGGTATAAGGAAAAATGGTGCGAGAATAATATTTGAAACAGAGAATCCAAGGTCTGGATATGTAGTTAATATACTTATTATGTGATAATTTAAATTGATGTATTAGAAGAGCACATGGTGATATAATAGAATGTCATATGTATATTTATCCTGATGTCCTGGTTTAGGATAAAAATCCCTTTCACTTTTTTCCCAAAGCTTCTGACCCAACAGATCAGTAATTCTCAACCTAATTTCCTGGCATGACATCTATATTGGATGACTCTCACTTAAACAATTTACAGTGGATAGACCATCAGTCCACCTTCTCTCACTGAGCAAAATATATTAGAAAGCTAGCGTAAGAGAGGCAATATTTTGTTAAAATTATGTTCAAATTCATAAAAGTATTTGATGATTTTGCCATTTCAACCATTATTGATAACAAATAGGTGTGATTCTCTCCTCACAAGAATGGGACACACTACATTTCAAAACTTCTGCTATAAGCACTTTAAAGCCCAAGTAGGACCTGCTTTGCTCCAGGAAGATGCCTGGCAGTTTTAATGGTGGTGCCAGGAAGTTGGGTGCATTTTCATTGGTAGAGACTTAGTTTTTTTTTCCCTTCAGAGGTAGGAAACTGATCAAGGGAGAGTGTTATATAAGCTAAAGACCTAAAGACAAATGAAATGTCACATTGGATCAAATCAGTATGTCATCTAGCCCAGAATTTTGCCCCTTATGGATGTCAAGACATTACCATAAGATTAGTCTATTTACTCCCCATGATGAATAACATGAAATCGATGGTAAAGATTTTAAGAACAAGGGCTGGGCTTTACGCTTCTTAAGTTTCACATTACTTCCCAGTGGGAGCTAACACTTATGAAAATCGTACCATGAGATAAGCTCTCTACTGGGCCATGATTTTACATAATTCTTTCAACAACTCAATGAGGCAAGTACTTTTATCCACATTTGAAAGAAGGAGAAGTGGAGGCTCCACAGCAATTCCCCACATCGCCGCATCTAGTAAGTACATTGGGTGAGAACGAGGGGCTGTGTGGGAAGGTTGGAGAGGAAGGAACCCAGCCTCTCTAGAAGAGCCGGGACATCTCCGGGGTCTGAGAGAAAGTGCTTCTGGTGTGAAGAATAGAGTTAAACTGAGACAGACCTGGATTGGGATCACTCATTATCTATATGACCTTTCTGAGAAGTAATAGTCAAATACTTATTACAGTGCTTGGCACGCACTAAACAATGAATAAATGCTAGCAGTAGTAATGATTTGAATTATTACTACTAACGGGAAGGGTGAGGATAAGAACTTCAGTCTGTTTGGTTCCAAAATCTACATATTTTGGTATTAAACTATGTGGACTCTCACATATTTGTTAAATGAATGAATTCTCCCTGATTTCTTTTAAATAATTAAAAAAGAACTTATCATGGTTCTATTCTCTATGTATTTATCTAACCTGGTAGTAGTAGAGCCTCAACTGAGCCCTAGGTTCAGAGTTTGATTTTCTTCACTACAGGTGGTCTCTATTTAGTTTTGTGATGGTGTATTTTATTGATTCCCAAAAGGCTGTATTTTAGAAACTGGATCCTTGGCTGTCAGTCTGCAGCTCAAAAGGGATCTCCTTGCTCACCTTTCTGCCTCCATAAATGCAGAGATTTGCCAGTCACCATTAAGACATCTAAATGAGTGAGTTTGGGTGATCCATTACATATCTTGCAGCTGATTCTCACTTGTTGGTTTGCTTTTTTGTTCTCTGTCAGGAAGTTTGAAATTCTGTGGTTATTTATCTGTGTGGGTAGTAAAACTTTGGCACTCTCCCATATAATCTTTTGGATTTTTAAGACAAACACCAATTGGATTTATAGGCTATAAAGACTCCTGCTTCAATTCTAAATAAAACAAAGTTAAATTGTTATTGGCTGGTCTAGACCTAGATTTTGTAGCTTGGAGAATAGCATTCTTGAGCTATATTCTATATTTGAGTCTATCAAAAATATTTCTCAAACTTGGAGAAGATGGCAGACTGTAAGATCTTGTGTTTAATTCTCGATTATTGATGATCGAAATATTTGCTTGGTAGAGAGAGTAAACGAGGCAATATGGTATAATAATAAAGGAAAAAGATTTTGGAGAAAGGCAGACCTAAATTCTAATCCAGATTCTGCCACTTAGGAGCTGAGCCACCTTGGGAAAGTAAGTTAACCTATAGAAATTTGAGTTTTTTCATTTGTAAATGGAAATAAAAATAGTATTTATCTCATATGGTTAGCAGGAAAATTAAGTAAGAAATTCTTGTAAAGTGTTTATATGATACTAGGCAGAAGACAAGTTCTCAGAAGCTATTGTTATTATGGATAAAAATAGTTCACTGTGTATCAATTATAATTCAGTATCAGTTACCCTTTAAAAAGGAACAGTTACATTCAAGGGTAGAAGCTAGGCCTTCAAGCAAGTGCTAGATTCGTTTTATTATGACCTATCTTCCGCCCCTTGTGTGAGCTTTTGACCTTGGGAATGTTTCCATAGGTAGTGTGACCAACTGTTTTGATTTGCCTAGAACTGAGGGGTTTCCTAGGATGTAAGACTTTTTGTGCTAAAACCGGGAGAGACCTAAGCTGGTCATTCTATCACAGATTCTGTTTTTCAACTTTGCTGTATCTTGGATTTGGTCCAAGTTACTTTTTCTGTATCTTGGTTCTCTTCTCCAACTTCACAACTTTCTCACAGACTTATATAGAAAAAGCAAGACAACTACCTAAGTTTTTGGTTCTCTATCATTCTCCAAAAAGTTATCCATGATATTTTTGTAATTATGATCTAATACACTTAAATGTATATGATATATTAAAAATAATTGCAATTATCCTTGTAGATGCTCAGATAGTCCCATCTTTGACCAACAGAAGTACATTGGCCAAATGTCTTTTGTGATTTACAATGCTGGGCACTCAGTGTGCCCTTTCAACATGAAAACTGATGTCTTCTTTGTGCGTGCGTGCGTGTGTGTGTGTGCACGCGTGCGCATGTAGTGAAGAGAATGACTATTCCAAATGCTGACAGTTAGCCAGTCTTCCTATTTTCAGACCTCTGCTAACATCCATTGTGTCTGGTGACTCTAAACCCTGAGATTCTCTGGAGTTCAGTGAAAAATCAGTTCTTTTAACCTCTATGTTTTCTTATGCGTTTACTTAAGATATAATTTCTTCCCCTCCCCCCGCCTCCTTTCACTGTCTTCCACACATTTATTGCACTTATATGTTCACTGTTTCCTTTCTCTTATTTGCTTTGTCGTCATGAATTGATATTTTTTGATCCCTTTATTATCATTTTGAGAGTCATGGGAAAGATAGTAATTAAAGGTATGTGGCTATTCGTCCATCTTTAGTTGGAAGTCCTAGAGTTCTTTGGATTTATTTTGAAAGCCACAAGGAAGACAAATTTTTGATTGATGTTTATAGGTAAAAAATCATTTTAACTTATATTAGCTATAATCTGGAAGAAAAAAGAAAACAGAATACAACTTTTTATAAGTTGTTTAAAGAGAGGAAAATTGCACATGTGAGTTGGATTTCAGGAAGAGGGTGAATGAGGGGTCAGGGAGATTATAAATATGACTGTGTAAAATGACACTCCTAATTCTACGACTGCCTCTCAGGGGAAATTAAGTCTCCACTGTACTGTCAAGCTATGAGTTTCAAGCCAGTGTCTGAAAGCCAAGACTGTTTCTTAACTTGGATTTAGTGTGTTGGTTGTTTATGTCAGGCATATTGCAATTGATGGTTCTATTATAGAATATTGATTGCATTTAATGAGTATGAATGAATATGCTGTGGCTCTGTGGGACCATGAATAAAGTGTAATTCAGTTCAGTCCTGTTCTATTGTGTCCCTGCTAATTTTCCACTCTCACAGGTAAGATCTGTTGGGAAGTAGATTTCCTAAAATGTAATTTAACAGATTCTTCTTCTTCTTCTTTTTTTTGGCTTTCTTTTTTACCTTTGTTTTTTTCTGCAATAAATATGTGTCAAGGCTTGAGTTTGAGGGATGAATAGGAAGGAGGGACATGGAGTAGTAATTGGACTTTGTTTTAGAAGAATGAGGATTGTGATGCTTGGCCTTTTAGGCAACTCTTAGGAGTGCCACGTTGGAGAACATGGGCTAGTAGGTACCTCTAGAAATTCTTACAGCATGACAATGTATTTATGTTTGAAGTAGATAATAGAGAATTGGAGTACATGGTCATTTGTAAGAATGATTTAAGATCGATAAGATACAGAATAAGGGTTTACTTTGTCCTACATGATAAGTAATATCAGCAGAAGGTTTTTGCTTATTGTTTATAACTTAATATTAGTCTAGGCTGATGGTGGGATGTGCTCGGTAGAGATAATCACTGCTTTAATAGAGGGTGATTCTTCACTGAGTTAGCTTCTGATGAGAATTTTAAAGATAAATCATTTTTAAGAATTTATATGTACCAAGAAGTGTTCTAACATTAAATGCATTCACTGATTTAATCCTTATAAAGGAGTTACCATTATTATCAGTTATATTTGACAGATGAGGAAACTGAGATATTGAGAGTTTAAATAACCTGTGCAATATCTCATGGAGCTAGATGAGAAACCAGGAGGTCTGCTCCAGAGCCTGTTCTTCTAAGCATTATGTGAGTAATATTTGCACGCGTATAAATACCTGCGTATATTTGGCTATACTTAATGCATATACATACCATGCCATTTTACCTTCCTCCTTTATAAAATAGAGAAAGGTGAGTTTGTCAAACTAGAACCTCTATTGATGTAATACAATGAAACATTATCAGAGCCGAATGAAAACATCATAGGATGGAAGATCCAGATGTTTCTCTAACACGTTATTAGAGCAGTTACCATCTCCAGATGGTAAGGAAGGTGATATAGCACATACAGACACTCACCCACCAAGTGGCACCACTTTTAATCTTTCCCACCTCAATAAGCAGCAACTTCATCCATGCAGTTGCTCAGGCAAAACCTTGGGAGTCATCCTTAACTCCTTGCTTTCTCTCACGTCCCACATTTAATCCTTCAGTAAATCTTTTTGGTTTTACTTTAGAAATCTAGGATCCAATCTGGTTTCCCTATTTAAAATTGCAATCAACAAACTACGTCCACCCAACTCTTTTCTTTACCTGGCTGTATTTTTATTTCCTTTTGGAGGCACTTACTACATACCTATTTATTATGTTTCTGATTTATTGTTTATCTCCTCAGGGATATTCTTGTGTGTGTGTGTAGCGGGGGTCTGTTTTCTTCTTTGATATATCTCAAGTGTCTAGAACACTGTCTGGTTCACTGAGTGCTCAATAAATATTTATTGAATGAATAAATAATTCACCTACAAATTTTACAGTCAGAATTACGGTTACTTTTCCCTCTACTGTTTATTGAACACATTATTTTTAGCTATTGTTCTAGGTGATATATATGTGTAAATTAATCCTCACAATAGCTCTCAGACATTACTTTCATCTCATGTCATGGAGATTAATTGACAGAGATAGTAAGTGGTTAAGGCAGATTTGGAACCTATGACTTCAGAACATGAATGTTCAACCACTGTCATGTTGCCTAACACCTAGGCCAGCTTGATCTGACTGGTCAATACTAGGTTCTACTTTAGCGAATTATAATATCTTATGTTGTTGCTCAAATCAACGTCTAATTAGAGAGGAGATGGTACCACCTATGAGATCTGTCTTTGTGAAGCACTGTGGTGGAAGGGAACCAATTAAAATGCCATAGAGCAAACGGAATGTTTAGAGTAAGTTTCCAACTTACTAAATAGTACCGCTAATGGAAAAAATCACATCTAACAATTTTCACAATAGTTTAAAACCCATTGAGCACAACAAGACAAACATTTAGCTATCTAGAGGGACAGCTTGAGCAGTGTGGTGGAGAGGGAAACAATTAAAAAATATAACCATTTAAAAAATTTAGTTTCGCTTCTTTTTTTCGTCAAGTAATTAAAGTTCTTGACTTGTTTGAAAATGGCTCAGATTTAATTTCATTTTCTTAAGCACTTCAATTTTTCAGCTCAGAAAAAAAGGCTATTAGCAATTTGCATTATCCATTACAACCTCCTTTATAATATGAAATTTATATGGGAAATGCTAATTGGACGTTCATCATTGTAAAGATAATGATTTCTGTACTTTTGGTGGTGATAATTAAGATGAAAGATGAAAATGATATGGGGTGAAAGTCAGATTCTTTTTCATTTTCCACTGGTTGGAGACTAGGGAAGGCATTCTGTTCTTTGCTTCAGATGGGTGACAGTAGAGGGCAGAGCCAGGTGGTCCAAGGAAGGGTGTATAAATTAGAACTGCCTCAATGTCTGGGAACTCCTCAATTACCTAATCCCAGGCGATTAATCCAGTTCAAGATAAAAAAAAAAAAATGGGAAATGCTATGCCTCTCAAAGACAGATGTATCTGAAAAGACCTCTTTCATTCCAGCCTGTTGCTTTATGGATAAGAACTCCACTGAGGTACTCTCTTGTCAGTCCTTGTTCCTTCCTTTGTGATGGGAATAGATGGCTGAAATTGACTGCCATTATTAAGAGTAATAGGTATGACTCAGGTAAGCTTTTCCATTGAGCATCATTGCATCTTCTGGCTTGCTGGTAGATTAGTCTCAAGATTAGCCTTTTGGAATTGACTTCTGATAGACATGGTGTGGTCAGGCTGGAAAAGGAATCTTGTTTTATTCACCCATCACATTCCTCAAATGGTTTTAAGTGAAGCAGAAGCCATTGACTATTCTCTATATATGGAATTAGATAGAAGTTTAATTTATTGAAACTCGAGGAAAATGACAAAAGTATCCTTTTAAATAAAGTTTTATTCATATGCTTTTCAACTAAATTGGCAAATATTTATGGAGCATCTACTATAATTTAGGCATTGACCTTTTGTAGGAATTATTGTACTTATTGTAAGTATTTTTCCTGCTAAATAATTATCTCCACCTAAGAAGCAATGACTGATCAAAATTCTTTTTAAAGATCTTTAGCCAAGTTGGTCTTATACTCGCTGGTGTCATTTTGATTTCCTGACTCCTAGAAATAAACCATCAAGGAGAGACTATATGTGCTTCTACTAATTATAAGATAAACAGCCACAAAAGGACAAATTTGTAATCATACTTTAGGCTCCTTGTCACCACAGTGTAGTTTTTTCTGAGATTATTTATTGATTGATTGATTCTTTAACAGATATTTGCTATTACTTACCACGTATTCTCAGGCACTGGAATATGAAGCTGGTTTATGCTTAAAATTTGGTGAGAAACACAATTCTTGAAACTCTCAAATATTTTCTTGATCTACTAGTCATTTTAAGTTGATACTATTTTACTACACAGATTTTTTTTTTTTTTTTTTTTTAGATGCCATGGACCACCAGGATATATAAATATCTTTGGCACAGACTTAGAAAAGTCTTGCTTTAAAAAGGGAGTTTGGGAAACTGGCGATGAGTAGGGTTTTAGAACTTTTTGGCATTGAATAAAATGTTCCTTAATAGACATCACACGATGAGACCAGTGGTTTAATTTGGCCCTGGATTCAGCCCTGACATGGGCACTAAGAAATGACAAGGGCAGCATGATGGAAAGTCCTGGCCCCTGGCTCACTTTTTGACTTTATCTCCCACCATGCTTTCCCTCGTTCACCTTCTCTAGCAACACTGGCCTCAAAAACACCAAGCATGTTCCTACTTCAGGATGTTTGCATTTGGTATTTTCTTTTCCTGGAACACTCTTTCCCCAGATATTTACAGGGTTTATTCCTTCACTTCATTCTTGTTTGTACTCAAATGTCACCTTCTCAAAGAATCCTTCCCTAGAAACTCTCTATTTAGCACTTCTTATCACTCTTTGTTCTAAAACCGACTCTGCTTTATCTTTCTTTTTGAGGTTTATCACTCCAGTAGTCTATGACATATTTACAGTTTGTGAGTTTATTGTCTGTCTACTCTATTAGAATATAAGCTCCTAGAGGAACGAGATGTTTACTTACTATTCTGTTCCCAGCACCTTCTACCTGGCTCATATTGGGTACTCAATAAATATTGTAGGTATTAGTCCTGCCCATTTTGTAGAAGGAGGAGGACCTGAGGTTGGGTGAAGTTAAATGATTTGCCGACAGGTGGTGAATCCTGGGTTCAAACTCCAGTCTGCCTGCAAAGCTGAATCTCCTATCTTCTGTTCTAGGCCACATTTTTATTTTATTTTTTAAACATTTCTTAAGGACCAGGGCTGGATTTTATAGTTTCTTATATTGGTAAGTTCACATTATTTGTTGGATGGGTTAATAACAATAGCATATACTTATTGGGCATTTATTATATATCAGATACTCATTTAGGCACTTTATATGTATTATCTCAATCAGAATACATAGGAGATGGTACTCTTATTATCTCCAATTTATAGATGACACAGGCACAGGAAGGCTGAGTATACTAAGTGAAAGGCACAATCTGTAAGAAGTGAGCTGGAATTCAGAGTCTCAGGCCCTGTAGTCCAATCCACTAATCTCAGTGTTTCTCAAAGCTTTCAGCATCACCTCCTTAAGAAGCCTTTTTGGTTATTTTCTTTCCTACTTGTCTCTCTCCATGAGATTTTAGTATATCTGTTCATGTACTGTATGTCTATCTGTGCTTTATACGTAAAAAAGTAAGATTGATTTTTGCCTTCTCCTCCTAAGAAAAAAATTTTACCTCCATGATCTAGGCTAGTCAGCCTTTTGCTGCTTTCATCCCTAGCAGAAGGCTCAGCATGGAGTTCTGTGATTAATTTCATGTGCTGCATTATTAACGTTGGTTTATTTGTGTCTCCCTTTAATATATTTGTGAATTGAAGGGCAGGGGCTGTGTGTGTTCTCACGTTCCTAGAACTGGGCAGGGTGTAGGCTCACTTACTGGTTTTTAAATAGTGCTGTTTAGTCTACTTCAATTACCTGCCGTAGGTGTGTCCTGCAGGCATTAACCTAAGCGGCAGGAGCAGCGCTGGCTTTCTCACATGACCCAGGTGAGGGCCGCACACTCTGCTCCATCTATAGACATCAGCATCAGCCGTTACTTCCTCCTGGATCATCTGGAGACAGCAGTGATGTAGGTGCTCAGGCACTAGAGTTTGCGGCAGGTTTCCTGGCAACAAAGGTGAGGTCAGCAGTCTTTGGAACACAATAGGCTCTGACTATCTTGGAGTGCCTGAAGGATGCACTCACAGAGGTTTCTGTCAGGAGGAGATGAATGAAATCATACCTGCGGTGTTCCATGTTTGTGCTGAGATGAAAGAAGAGGCTAAGGGTTAGATTGAAGAAATAAATTCCTTCTTTCATTTCTGTTTGCTCTATCTTCTCTAGGCAACCTTCAACCCAGGGTTTTTTTATTTTTCAAGGCCATTTGCGTGTTCTTCCTGAAGCAGAAGCCGGTTGTTGTATTTTTCCAGTCCTGATTTGGAATGTTCTTCCTGTGAGTGCTGATGTCTTCTCTTTGCCCCTCCATTTCCACTCCTCACCCTTATCTATCCTGCCTTGTTGCCCAGCAGGCAGACCTGGATGGACCACATCATTGGTCCCTTTTGCATTCTGGCTTTTAGTTGGATTTTGCCAATGGGGAGCCTTAATAAGAAATCTAAGAAAGGGAGAAGGGTTGGGTATTTATTTTCCTTGCTGGTGACCTTCTGTGTTCTAGTTGTCATTGGTTTACTACATACTTTGACTAGATTGTAGGTCCTTTCAAGGTGTCCCCTCTCCAGGTGATTCTCTGCTTTGGGTTCTAGTAACCACTTTCTTATTTCTTCAAGCCTACAGGTGTATATTAATCACGTGTTTTACTTACTACATTTATGTTGCTGTGGCTTGGTGAAGCCTGTGGGCCCGAAGAAGGGGAGGGACTGCCTTTCTCAAGACTAGCTAATTCTTATTGCTAGTGAAAGACTCTCCTGGAACATGCCTTTGACAAGCAAGCCAACCAATACCAATTCCATACCCCTCTTACCTGCTTTTATCAGGCTCCTGCAGCCAGAGACACTGTCCCCCAGCCCTAAGTCACTCCTGGATCAGGTACCAGACAATTAGGACCTACTCTGGAAGAGCCCACCAAAGTTATTCAGACTACTTAATCCTTGCTTAACCTGCTTATACCACTTCTCCTGTTCCTTCCTGAGAAAACCACAGTTAAGGCTCCTGCCATGTTTTTCTCCCACTCCCTCTGATGGACCCTGGTGCTTCCCTGTATGACACATCCTCCCCATCCCTCCTTCCCCGTGTGACACATCCTCCCCTGATCCGTTGGTCTCAGCACATCCAACTAAAAAACAAATCCTACGTGCATTTTAGAACCAGGTGGTCTCTAGTTTCCCTTTACACTGCCTTCCCTTTCATAAACAGACCCTTTAGTAACCCGTCCTGTGGTCATTTTATTTCATGTGCTGCCTCTCTCTTGCTGTAACCCTGACTGCTGCAGAGTGCATGTTTTCTGGACTCGAAGGTAGAGGGAAGAGAGCCAGGTGTATGTAGCCAGGGGCTTATGTTTCGATGTACTTGGACTCAATCTACTGTCCTTTTACTGACCCTGGCACATAGTGCCTAGCACAAAGCCTGGCACCCACTAGATGCTCAGTAGATACTTGAATTAATGTCTTCCCCTTGAGGCTCTGTGACACACTGTGTTGGAATATATAACATTTAACTCAGTACAGCTCTAATTGGTCATAATATTTTAGGGCTGGAAAGAATTTTAAAGATAACTCTTCCTTTTTATTCCCCTAGTTCACAAATGAATAAATTTAAAGACACAGAAGGAAAATGGCCTCAGATTAGTCAGCACTAGAATTTCAATCTCCTAATCAGTGTTTTTTTACACTCTTCAGTAATAGTAATTGTAATAATACTCCCCAAATTTAGTGCAAATAGACTTGTGCTAGGCCCTGTGTTAAGATATTCTCACATATTAACTTGTTTAACCATCACTCAACTTTCTTATATATGTATTGGTACTAGCCTTGTCTTATGTATGAGCATAGAGAGGTTAAGTAACTAATTCAAGGTCATCTAGCTAGTAACTGGTAGACTAGGGTTCAAATCAGGCAATCTGGTTCCAGAGCCTACATTATTAACCTTCCCGATCTATAACTGTACATTTATGTATCCTTTTCATTTGCCCTGCCTTTCTCTCTCTTAGGCAAGAACTGGATACCAATGTCCTCTTTTTTCATACACAGGGGACTTAAAATATTACATGGTAGACAACCAGATGCTCATTCATTACTGACCGATTGTTTGCACAGACTCCTCGGAGCTTCTCTGTTGAACTCTTGGGTCCAGTCAGCAATCTACCCTTATTTGGCGGCCCTTGTTTGTTTTTTTTGTTGTTATCTACGAGCTCCAAGTCACCTTCAATGAGTGGAAGAAGTCTCCTTGGAGAAGAGGGAAATCTAGCCGACTGATCCCAGCATACACTTCCCCGCCCCCCCGGGGCTGAGGTCTGCCTTGGAGTCAAACATGAGCATAACTAGAAGGGGTCATTTCCTCTTGCCAGAGAGGGAGACTGGCATTTTTACTTGCCTTGTATTACAAAATTTGTTGCAATAAGGCAATTTAATTAGCACAGCAGTTTGAGGTTTTAATAGTTACTGTATTTAAGCAATTTTCTGGCACTCCTGCTGTTTTATGAAGCTATAATTTGGCTCCCAAATGGAGAAACAATAAGGCCAAATAAAGCAAAAAGACGGCAGTGTTATTCTGGAGGTTAAGCTCCTGTACAGCCCACGGTAAGGCACCAATGAAGCAGGGCAACTGTTTCTGCTGGCTTCCTCCAACGACACTAATTGTTCGGTGCGTTTCACTGGGTCATTTGCTAAGAATTGTGTGGCTGTTGCATCCAAAGCTCGGAGAGGATAAGGGACTTTTTAGTACTCGAACTCAGATTGGTTTGTCTCTATATAACTGAACAAGGCACGAATGTCGGCAATGAAGCAAATATAGGAACAATGTAGTATCCATGTAGAAAAGGATGGTGCCCAGTTTTCCCAGAGCAGAAGGTGTGGGAACCATGTGGCGTCCATGCAGAAACGATGGGACCTAGTTTTCTCTCTGTAGAGGGACCATATAAGGTCCATGTGGGAAGAGATGTGGTCCATTGTTTTGGAGCAGAGAATGTGGAACCATTTGCTGTCCATGAAGAAAAGGGTAGAGACCAGTTTTCCTGGTATAGAGGACGTGGGAACCATGCATTGTTTATGTAAAAATGGGTAGGGTCCAGTGTTCTTGGAGCAGAAGTGTGGGGACCATGTGGTGTTTATACAAAATGGATGGTGAACAGGTTTTCTGGACCTGATAATGTCTGTTTTAATGAACTTGGAATTAAGACTTGGCAACGAGGGATTCACCAGGAAGAGACTGGAAGAGGTTGACACTGGGAAGCTGGAGATTTATGGTGTCATTTAATAACATTGCATTTAGACCGAATGCAGTGTTTGAGGTTAAGATTGGAACCAGGGCAAGAAACATAATAATAGAAACTGTCATTTTTGGAGCTCCTAAGAAGAGCTAAGCACTGTCTTAAGTGTTTGAATAATCTCATATAATCCTCGCAACAACCCTTGGAGTAGGTGCCATTATTAAGCCCATTTTACAGTTAGAACTGAGGTTGATTAATTAAAGCCCTATCTATGCATCTGCTGGGCAGTCAGGATACAACTTTAAACAATAAAACCAGTTAGCTTCAAATGGTCAAGTAAATGGTGGGATGTAGACTTTGGCCTATTTCTATCTGATTCTAATGTCTATGTTAATTAGAACTGCTTTTTTATTATTTTTTATTATTTTTTTTCCTAGCTGTATGACTCAGGACAGAAATTTAAACTTATTTGTCAATTTTCTTTTCTATAAACTAGGGATAGTAATATCCAGCTTGTAATAGTGAAATGAGGATTAAAGGAAGACTTAAAGTATCTTAAAGACTTAAAGTATCTGCCAACGATAAATGATAAAGGAATTGATTCTTTCCCTCCTCTGCCAGTTTGAGGTTCTGAATGCCTTTGCTCTGATATCCTAGATGACAATGGATTTAATGAAATGCAGTTTTCATGTTCCTAGCACTTTTTTGAGGTTCCTCATTTTTCAACCAAGATGCTCAATGGCCTCAAACTCTACTTCTCTGCAAACTCCACAGATTTTACTGAATCTGCGAAAAGGTCTTTTTTCTTTTGGTAATTTGTGTTGTGGTGGGCGAGGTTTTAAGATGACCTCCGATGATCCCCACCTGCTGATACTCAATCCTTTCTGTAACACTCTCTCCTTGAGTGCGGACTGGGTATAGTGACTTGTTTTAACTAATAATAGATGGCAAAGGTGATATCTCCGTGATTAGGTTACAAAAGATTGTGACTTTCATCTTCTTAGCAGACTCTCTGTTGCCTTCCCATCTTGCACACTTCAGTGAAGGAAGCTGCCATGTTGGAGAGGTTTACATGGGAAGGAACTGAGGGTGGCCTCTGGCCAACGGCTGAATCCTGCCAACTGCACCGTTGAGGTTTTAGAAGCTGGTTCTTCTTCACTTGATCCTTGAGATTACTATAGCTCAGTGGGCACCTTGGCTGCAGCCTATAAGAGATTCTGAAGTGGAGGCCCAAGCTATGCTGTGTCTAGATTCCTGACCCAAATACACTGTGAGATAATAAATATGTGTTGTCTTAGCCACTAAGTTTTGGGGCTAATTTTTTATGCAGCAATAAATAATAAATACATGTGCTTTAAAATAGTTTCATCGAGGGAGCTTATGCATATAGTTTATCCAGGTTGATCTCACAGGGAATAGGGTAGGGTAGAAAAAGGTAGAGAGTAGATCGGGAGGGGTAAGTGGAAGAAATTTATCAGAGAGCTCCACTTGGGTGCCTAAATTTAGAAAATACTTCTGTTATTTGTTTACAAATTTCTATTTAGAAGAATGCTCACTGCCCCCATTTAATTTTATTATATAAATCTTATAAGCCCATTTTGTTTTATTCTAAGTTCTTATTTCTAAGTGCTGATGATGGACATTTGGATCATCTCAGGTGTGGGTGCAAGTGCATCGAGGGTTTGGGATTTTTAGGGTACCTAGCAGAAGGATGATTGAAGTGTGAGATAGTGCAGCAAAGACGGAAAAAGAATTGGGAAAGAGCCATAGGTAACTTGCTTCAAAATTTAGCTCAGGGCTGGACCTAATCCCTTCTCTTGTTATAAGCTACCTTAACTCTCGTTGACTTGTGGTAGGAGAGAGGTGGTGTGCTGTCTGGGGTCGAATTAGAACAGACTCAAAGGATGGAACTGATACCAGTTGTGTATTAGAATCAAGAGGTGGGCACAGAAGTATAGATGTTGGGCAAAGAGGTAGGCTTATTTTTCACTCTGTGTTTCAGCTTTACCATCATCTTGCCTATCTTCCAAGATTGGATCAAGTTCTGTGATGTGTGCTTACTTGTAGGTGATACCTACTATGACAATTACTTGTTATTTATCTCTTTGAGGACAGGGATCATCTGCGAGCCTTTGACCATTGCATCTTCAGTGAATGAAAGTTGTAGATAGTCAATACATATTTGTTGAACGAATGGATGGAGGTACATTGGAGCCTGTTTCAAATCGGGGGACAATAATGCAGGGCATTTATCTTCTTTTTTTTCTCAGTGTGTGTGATTTGTTCCTTTTTGCTTATCCAGCATCTATCCCTTTCTTCCTATTAGTACATCCATCTTCTTTCTGAAGAATTCCCCACTGTGTTGCTAGGAGGGTTATTCTTGACTTTGCTTGTCCCCTTTTTCTTTAGAGTCAGAGGAAGTCAGATCCTTTATGCATGGCCTGGGGCAACTGGTGGCAGGTATGGGCTCCAAGTGCTGTTAGATCTAGGGACATTGAGTCCTAAATGTCTAGGGACATTGAGAGACTTGCAGAAGGAGGGAGATTTGAAGATCAGATTAAGCGTGGTGGCAGGTATGTCCTATGCACCATCTTGTGTGTATTGTGTGACTCTTGCTGGAGAATCCTGCTGCCAAGCTCTGGATCATTCCTGACCCCTGCTTGGTTTTCAAGCCTGGACCTCAGAGCCTCCAAGTAACCCTTCCAGTACATTACTTTCCTTAAATGTTTAAAAGTCAGTTTCTGCCACTTGCAACAAGAACTCTTACTAGTACATGCTGGGAAAAATTGAGGATGTGTGAAGTATGGGAAGGACATTGAATATATACTTTCCATTGGATGATAAGGAGCACATAACTGATCTAATTTCCTTCTACAGATTCTGGAGAAGACTTATTATTTTTGTTGAATAGGAAAGGAGAGCTAGAGAATTGGGTTTCTTCTGTGTATCAGATACCATATAAGGGCTCTACAATCTTATGTCAGCTGGTCCAGCTCAGTAGGGTAATATTTCCATTTTACTGCTGGGAAAACTGAGACTTAAAAAGGCAAATATGTTACCTAAGATCTCATAGACAGTAGGTGATAAAGCAATGGGTTTCAAACCAGGAAGCCTGTGCAAACTCCTTTTTCTGTACCATTCCAGGTGCACAGTCAGCCACGTCTCCCTGCGGTGTCCAGCAAGGCCAGCAGGACTGGGAGCCTTTAGGCCTCTTGCATATCCTAGTGTACCTTTGTAAGCTGTAATAGACTTACTTGTAGTAGTAGACTCAGTAGTAGCAGGCTTAGTCTTCATTCTCTTACTCTAATGTGTAGTTATTTTTAAAATTATCTTTCTATGTGATATTGCCTTGTAGTTTTGCTATTTTTTTTTTACACTGTTGGTGATGGTTAATAATCCTCATATGAATAAGAGATCATTTAGGATGAAAGGGATATTTAAGCCCCAGTTATTAAAGGTGCTCTATGGTGGTGTTAATATTTCCTGGTTGAAATTTGCTTTCAGAGGAATAGGGTATCGCTGGATAAAGCAGGATATTTTGATGCCAGTGTTTTGACACTTTATAACTGTTAGCTTTTGTGCAATTTCTCTCCCTGATAAACAAAGATTTCTGACCTTTGACAGTAATGTTTGATGAAGGATAATGGTACTTATTTTCATTTCTGGTAAAAAGAACAGATTGGGATTTTTTTTTTTTTTTGGCAACAGTAGATAATCCCTATTTTATTATCCTAAAAAAGAAACCTCAGAAATTTCAGCTTTTGACAGCCATTGTAGGGCATTTGTGGCCATCATCACTATAACTACACAATATCGTGCTTATTTTTCTTAACAATCATTTGTATAATGTTTATTTTGTGCCAGGCCCTATTCACTATGTGTATATTTACAATTATTGCAATCCTCTGAACAACCTAATGAGTTGGGTTCTATTATCCCCATTTTACAGAGGAAGAAATTGAGTTACAAAGACATGAAATAACATGTCCTAGGTCACACATGTCATAAGTGGCAGAGCCTCACACCAGGCAGCTCGCACTATTGACTCTGTCCTAGGTTGCCTCTCTGATGGGCTAAGGAATGGAAACAACACATGGCCCCTGTAACCAGAGGGCTCTCTCCTTACAATACCACCAGGTCATTCTTTTCGTCTTGATTAGGATATTTCGTTCACGCCTAGCTGCCCTTGGTTGGTATGCTGTTTTCAACGTGAGCTGAAGTATAAGGACAGTTTGAATGAGTGATCTCAGACACTGCAGACATTCTCAAATGCAAAACTTGATGGTCTAATCAGGTTAGATAATAAGCCCCATAGATGTCAAAATAGATGGGAAATGGGTTATGATCTAAACAGGTATGGGAAAATTAGTCACTATAAAAATCTTTCTCTAGTTCAATGGTTGACTGGGCATGGCTGAAAGATGAGCAAAAAATATAATCATCTCAAAAAATATGTAATCGTCGCAAAGTTGTTAAATTGTAGTCAAAATGGCTGACAATAAAATGGTTGACTTAAGAAGGTGATGTGTAAAACGTCTTGAGTCTAAGGTGGATATGATGAGTTGACAGTGAGGTTTGGTGGAACTGGATATAGGTTGCAGATATAGGGGCAGAATATCAAGAGATTGAAGAGGTAGAGTAAGGGAAGGGAAGTAAGGGTGGGAAGCCATGGAATTATGTCAAGGGAAAAGTGACACAATTAAATACAGATTTAAAGATATCCCTTCAGCGTCATTGTGGGGATTGATGACTGAGGCTGAAAATCAGTTGTTCTTTTGTATTCCCTAGTTTATTTTCTGAGTTTGCCCTTAAGGACATCTTGGATAAAGATGGTAGACTCTAATCGGCCCTGCTTTCCCATCCCAGAATCTCCCAGGTAGAGTTCTTTGGAGGAATTCCGTATTTGAACGGTGGTCGATTTTCATCGATGTGGTCATCTTCTGCCATTATGAAGCAATATTTGTCGACCTTTGAGACTCACAGATGAGTTAAATCCAATTTGTTTGGAACCCCAAAATGCCAGGAGTCTGGCAGGGAAATAATGAAGGATCATTTATCCTGATGTGAGTCTCTTTAAAGGGAATCAATAACCTCACTGGAAAGAAAAATTGCATTATTTTTATGAGGCCCCTTTTCAGGTGAGTAATGCTCTATGGGTGTTTTTAGCTGCCATTTACTGAGTGCTTCCTCATGACAGACCCTGATCACATGCTGACAGACAGGACCTCATTTCATTTAAGATGGGTTTTATTGCTCCCATTTTCAGATGAGGATACTGAGGCCTGCAAATTCAGCTAATTTGCCCACTATCACACAGTTAGTAAATGGTAAGGGATTTGAACTTACGTTTATCAGACAAAAAAGAATCTACACTACACTGATGTGTGTGTGTGTGTGTGTGTGTGTGTAAGTGCATGTGTTTAAGTGTGCGTGTGTAAGTGTCTCTATGTACACGTGTTCAGGGAAGGTGTCAGAGAGCAAATCATGAGTCAAAATCAGACTATATTCCTAAGAGCTGACTTGCCCTCCAGGAAACTGTCATGTTTCTTAAGGTGGTAGGCTTTAGCAGGCTTGAAGGAGGTAAATAACTTGCTTTTGAGTGAACATTTGAATTGTATATTGGAAGTAATCATTTAAAGAGTCAAATATAATTAATTGATAAAGCGATATTGATTTCAAAGCAGGTTAGAGTGACTAAGTCCCTCTGTTAACCCTTAGAATTGACATAGATGAGTAACTAACACTTAAACGGTGCTTATTCTGTGCCGGGCATTATTCTAAGAACTTGGCGTATGTCAAAGAACTCTTAATCCTTACAACCCTCTGTGAGATAGGTGCTATTATGAATCGTCCCCGTTTTACGGATTAGAAAAGTGAGTCAAGAGACATTAATAACTTGTCTAAATTTATATAGTTAAATAGAAGATGTGAGATTCAAGTCAGTGCAGTCTAGCCCTTACATCCATGCTCTGTACTGCCAGCCCATCTCGGGGCCTCCTTGCCCTCCCCAGAACAAGGCCATAATGTTGAACAGATCCATAAAGACTGGTTACAACTTCCTGTCTCTAAGATAACTTCCGGTTTTTTGTTTGTTTGTTTGTTTGTTTTTTAACCTGTATGAGATTTGCCCCATGACCTTTGGGGTCTAGGACTACCTAGGCACACAGATGCTGCAGAGGGTGCTTGACATCAAGTGGGTGGACCCACTTGATTTTTTCTGCCTTTTATATTCCTTTTTGCAAACCAGCAAGGGGCTGGATTTGAGATCTAGCCTGATGGTAATAAATTCTGAGTGGCCAGTTGGCCATTCCTTTGCTCTGGCTCATGTGTTTAAAGGGGAGGAGTGTGATGGAGGAGAGACTGGTAGCTTGGATGGACTCATACAGTGCCCACTGGGGATGTAAGCTGCACTTTCCCCACAGATCACGGGTGGAATTGGTGATGACCCTTGCGTGCCTTGTCTGCTATTAGAATGTAAGTTGCTTGAGGGCAGAAATGCATCTGCCTTGCATTTCTGTATCTCAGTCTCAAGCCTAGTGCTTGGCTTATACTAGCTGTTTTATAAATTACTTCTGAGTCCATCAGACTTTTACCGGTCCTTTAAAACTCAGCACATCATTATTCCCTGTGGGTTTTTCTGATTTTTCATACTTCCCTTTCATCTTTGCAGAACTAATTGCCTCTTTATCTGGTTTCTTACTAGCTATGAGACTTTTGGTAAATTGTTTTTCTTGTCTTTGTCTTTTTATCCATAACTGGTAACTTAGGGATAAAGGTACTATCCATCTCTCATAGTTGTGAACATTTTAACAAAGTGATGTATATGAAAAGCATTTCATTAACTTTAGCAAGATATAGAAATGATAATAGTTTGATCTATTAAATAGTTTTCTAAATGTTAGAGACCATTATTTTATATTTCTGTTACCTACATATTTTTGCTCTGAGTAACTCTAAAAGAAGCTTACAGTTAAAGGTATAAGCAATTTGATAATTTTAAGGGAAATAACGGCACAAAGACTCAGTGGTTCTAGGGACATTTTAATGATTCCTCAATAATCTTTCCATCAGCTGAGAAGTATGAGTAGCCTAAGAGGACTCTGAAAGGTTAATCATAAGAGGAAGTGCTCTGTTCTCACATCGCTAAGTCAGATCAATATGCACTTTCTCTTGGCTAATTCTGAGCGCTGGTTAATTTAGTGACACTAATGGTTTCGATGTCAGTCCTGAAGCTGAGGTTTCTAGACCCCCCTACTGAGGGAGGCAGAGACCTAGGAAATCATTTACCACTTCAGGTGAGACCTGTAAAATTCTTGGCCATGTAATTAGGGAATTTGCATATTAATTCTCAAACTGGGGGTATTATTGTAGGCTGCAGAAATGATGTCTGATTTGGAGGAAGGGGTGCAAAACCAGAAACAGCAGACATTAGCTGTTTCCTTTGTTGGTTGAATCTCTTAGAAATTGCTGTAAAGTAATTCTGAAAAAAAGAAATCCAGTCTCATCCTTCATGCCTTGACCTGTTTGCCTCACATTTAAGCAGGACTCACACACCAATTGGTGGAATAGCCTTTATTAATAATACTGATAATGGCTACTATTATTTAGAACAACAGCTGGGATCATTTAAAAAGTCTCGTGTTAACCCATGGCCTTGCTCTCAGCATGGATGGTTGGTCTTTAGAATTTTGGTCTGGCTCTTCCTGTCAGAGGAAATAGCAGGAGAAAGATTACAGATAGGAAATGAGCATCATGCTAGCTTATTGCACAAGCCACGTATTGTCTCTGCAGACTTTCAACTTGGGGGAGTTTTGTTAAGTAATTTTATGTGACAGTCATTTAAGTAAATCAGCCCCAGTTTAGCAAAGTGATATATTGGATGAGGGAGGAAATATTCTAATATTTTTGAGTGCACCTGAGGTTGTACACCGTTGGGTTATCTTATCCCAGCACCAGGATAGGCAAAGATGTAGGTATTAATTTTCATTCACAGATGCAGAAATGGGGACTCAGAAGAGGTGAAGAGACTTGTTCAAGTGTCACATGGCAGGTGAACCAGGCTTGAAACACAGATCTATCTCAGGTCCTTTCCATAGGCTCCGGTGGGACCTTGGAGTTCTAGGAGCTACTCCAGACTCCTCCCCTCTCACTACTTCCGACCTAGCAGAAGTGGAAAATAGGAAGGGCTCAGAGTGGGAAAATAGCAGAGCCATTCTACCTAGCGTCTGAGGGCTTAAGACCAGTGTCGGGAGCGGGGAGCGCTGTATTATCTGTGGTAACTGTCTACCAGCATCAGTTCAGCTGATGTTGAAATTCTAGATGTGTTCGTACAGTTAGGAATTTTTGCCTCCTGACTGATCCTATGCACTTCCAAGCACAGGTTCTGCCTCTGGGTTTCTCGTTGCCTTTCTTTCATCAACCCCGTTACAGGGGAGCTGGAGTGTGTAAACACTGCAGGCATCTCTTTTCAGACATCAGCTATTTTGTTTGGAGAATTAATTTATATTCCTCTAAAGGGATATTGATTTGAGTGGTGATTAAAGACACTCGATAAAGAATCTGCTCAATTTATTCACCTGTGTTCCACCGATCATAGAAAGGGATGTATCATATCAGTCTTTTCTCATCAACCAACTCTTCCCTCACCTCAACACCTCTTCTGTTCTGCTGCTCTAGGACTTTCAATTAGGCTAAGAGACAGAATTCATTGTCTCCTGGGGAGGGGTGGAGAGGAGGGGCCGTAGTACAGAGTGCCCTGGAAAGCAGGAAGTAGAGTGGCCTCACCTTTTAACTAATTGTATAGGCTTGGAAAACAGAGCAGTTCCAGGCCCGTTCTTCTCCCTCTCTCTCATCCGATTATTTTATGATTCCATTTCCAAAGCGTGTTTCAAACCGACTCTCTTTCCTTCCTTGCTTCCGGCGCTGTCCTGGTTCATATCCTAATTGTTCTACCTGCAGTACTGTCGTAGCCCCTTAACTGATCTTCCCACCTCTAGCATCTCCTCCATCCTCCAATCTCTTCACCTGCCAATAGGTGTCTTTTCAAATTTAGGTTCTGTGATGCCAGTGATATCTCTTGCTGCCCTGTTTGAAATCCACCAGTCTCCTCATTAAGACGATTTCTGAATTCATTAATATGGTCTATAAGGCTTTTCACCACCTGAACTTAGCTTATAGGACTGATTTTTGTTCTCGGCCACCCTCACATATATTGGGTTGTAGTCACACCACATGACCTGAAGAGACCATTTATTCCCACATTTCTGCATCCTGCCTTTATCTTTTCCCTTGGAAATTTGTGTTTATCTTTAAGTTTCACCTCAGACACTCAAATGTGAAAGGTTTTGTTGATTTCCTCAGCTCAAGAAGCATTAGACTCTTTCATTGTCTCCCCTCCCACATAGTATTTTAGATGTATCTTAGTAGTTTTAACATTATCTTTTTAATACTGTTTATTTTTCTTGAAATATGAGTTCTTTGAGGACAGGAATCATGACTTATTCATCCTGGCATTTCCAGAGCCTCCTGGAGAGACTAATGCATATTAAATGATAGATTGGAGTGTTTTTCACTAAAAAATTTGCCTTCATTCTTTCCTTCTTGGGATGGTGTATATATTTTTTGCCCACTGACTTTGAGCATGGCAATATAACTTCCGTAGCCAGTGGGATGTCAACAGCCATGACGTAAGCAGAGGTTTTAAATGTGCATGGGTGGCTTGTCTTCTCGTGTTCCTTTGATTCTCTAGAACCGTTGGTCCAAGGCAATTGGGGACACGCATGGAGCAGACTTGAACCAAAATGAAAGGCTTGACCCAAGTTCAGCCAACCTGATGATTTATGAGCAAGAAATAAATGCTCGTTGCTTTTGGTCATTGGGCTTCATGGTAGTGTGTTACTCAGTGTTATCACAGAAACAGCTGACTAATACAAGTACTTAAATGTTTAAACCAAAACATGGATGAGCAATACAGAATTAGATAAGATGATACAGTGTTCTGAATGTTTGTATCTCCCCAAAATTCATATGTTTAAATTCTGACCCCTCCCCAAAGATAATGGTATTAGGAGGTGGGTCCTTTGGGAG
The DNA here is from genome assembly GCF_902729225.1 of Pteropus medius. Lineage (NCBI taxonomy): Eukaryota > Metazoa > Chordata > Mammalia > Chiroptera > Pteropodidae > Pteropus > Pteropus medius. The sequence goes on along the minus strand of NW_024340696.1, from coordinate 16,773,323 downwards.
GTACATAAGTCATGAAGGGGGAGTCCTCAGGAACAAGATTGATGCTTTGTCTAAGAGACGTCACAGAGATTGTTTGTCCCTTCCACAATGTGAGGACCCAGCAAGAAGATGCTATGAACAAGGGAAAAAGTCCTCATCAAAATGTGACTTTGCTGGCTTTTTGATCTTGGACATGGCAACCTCCAGAACTGTGAGAAATAAATATTTGTTTTTACCCAATCTGTGGTATTTTATTATAGCAGCCCAGACAAAGACAGAATAGTTAAAAGGATGACAGAGGAAGAGCTCAGAAATCGTGAGCTGAATCCTTATGCATTTATTTATTGGGAAAGAATGACATTAGGTTCTAATGATAACTCATCATCCATGGGAAGTTCCGGATGGGATTATACGAAGAGAAATACATTACATTTTAGTTCTGCAAGCCTGGGATTAAGGCTGAGGCCTATGCATTTTAAAACTGTAAATAGAAATTAAGTTTCTCACTTGAATATTTATCATGGGAAATGTAATCAGAAGGTAAATCTTCTGGGAAGAAAGTTCACATAATGAATTCCAAATCTTAATAGAAATTAATATTGGATTGTAAACTATTTTGGATTAACCATGCCACTGCTCCCCTTCATTAGTATGGATAATTAAATGTTAAGTGTGTATCATTTTCTTGATATTTATGGATATTGCTGTACCAATGAGGATGTGATTGGGCTATGACTAGTTGTTTTCTTTAGGGCACACAGTTAATGAGTTCAGCATTAGAAACTAAGATTCGAATGGGTTTATGAACTTTGTCTTTGTAATCTCAAATACATGCTGGGAAGACCTAGTGAGAATGTGTGACTAGACAAATGTAACATTTATTTTATCTACAGAAATCTTGTGCCATTTAACACATAGTGGGAATTAAGTGTTTATATGAATGAGAGATTCAAATGATACAGAATAAGAGAGATGAGAAATGGAGAACTGAATTCACATGCCTTTGTTCCTGGGTGTGAATCTGGCAGGAGAAATTAGGTTTGACCAGCCACCCTTGGGGAATTCATGATGAAGTGAGGCGACTTATGAATCACAAACTATTCTGCATTGTGTTTCCTGCCTCAAAGGACCCAGTGTGCTTGAACTCTGCAGGGGTGAGTTCTTAGGTTTTTGAACTCAGGGTTAGAAATTTAAGTTGCTTGCTTGAATATTAATCTTTCAAATGAGAAAAATGTCACAAGTTTTGGTTTGATTTGGATTAATAGGGTCATGTTTGTATTTTGAGTAGAGAAAATTACATGCTTGAAGGTGTAAATTTGTTCTTTCCGTTCTTAGCTTGTTGAGATATTGACATTTAGGGATGGTGCTAGTGTATCATTTGACCTCTTCATCTCCTGTTTTCAATATGAGGCTACTGCATCTCCTCTAGAGCTGGCCTGCTGTTAATTTAGGGCACCAAAGTATGTCATATGCTACTACTGTGATATTTTCTCTATAATAGTTGTCCTTTTGGCTCCTTTTTCTCTGCCTACCTACCATATCTCCCCAGTAACCTTGAGAAGGTTTTGGTTCTTTGGTCACTGAAAATGCCATTAGGAACTTCATGAAAACTTTGTTGAAGTCTGGAGAAGGTGGTGCTTATGGAAAAATAGGGTTTCTTCCATTCGAGAGCTTGATATTTATCCCATTCTTCCCAAAAGATACTCCCCCAAAACATTATTGCCACCGAGTTTAAATTTCCACTTCTTAACAGCTTTAGAATATATACGTCAATCACTCAAGTGTTGGGCAGAGCTGAATTCACATATGACTTAATGATTAGCTAAAACATTGGCTGTAATGCAGAGAAGATAATTATGTGACAGCGTAACTGGATTCTATAATGTTTCTCTGAAAGAAACTCTGTCTCTCAACTGCTTTCCTGGACTACTGTAAGTTAAGATAGACCTGGTCCTTAGCGTAGATGATAACAAAATGATGCCAGTAAGGCATCAAACAACAAACACATTCAAATGCCAAAGTTACTGAGGCTGAGGATGGAGAGAGAAGCTCCCGGACAAAAGGTAACTCTGTATCTTTGGGAAATCGAATGGGGAAAGAATCTAGAGAAACCTGGGTTGGTGAAGAATGAGTTAGCCTCTTCCATCTCATTACAGGAATTCTTTGATTTTTCTTTATCTGTTGGAGCTGGATACCATTCTCCTAGCATATGCAGATCATCAAAAGGGAATAAACAACTTTTTCACTGGCTCAGTGTCTTTATAATAAGAAATCTAAAGACATGACTAAAATAAATACCTATGCAATTGTTATTAATGCATGAGGATCATAAATTTCTTTTTGTCTGTCATTGTTAATTTCAGCATAAGTTATGGCTCGTCCAAAGCACTTCGAAGTCTGCTTATACTAATAATTGTTCTGTTGCTAAATGTGGTCTTGCTTCCATTATCTTCCTTCCACCTCCAGGTTTCATAAATTTGGGAATCACTCCTGACTGGTTGGAGGAAGAGATGGTTTCTTTTTGAGACCGAATGATGGTAGTGAGGTTAATGCTATCATTGCCTTTGAATTACCATTTTGATGTAGAACTCCTGTATCGAAAATGGTATTTATATCCTATAGGTGGGTGGATAGTTATTATACCTGTTTTTTTTTTTTTTACTTAAAAAATTATTTTATTTTATTATTAGTTTCAAGTATACAGTACATTGGTTAGACATTTTTCTAGTTTATAAACGATCCCCCCTGATTACTCTTTATTTTATCTGTTTTTACAGTGTGATGGTTAAGAGCTCGGAATCTGAACCAGACTTCTTGAGTTTGAATCCTGCTTCTGACACTTATGGGATCTTGGGTGAGTTAATTCTTTTCTGTGCATTAATTGTTGCATCTGCAATAAGAATGATAACAGAACCCAGCTCATAGGGTTGTTCTGAAGATTAAATGAGTGAATATCAATAAAATGTCTGAAACATGTGCCGTGTGTTAGTGACGATGATGATGCGCTTCACAATCTGATAATAATGCCGACGTGTGTGCTTGATGATGGAAGAGAAAATGTGACCGTGAACTCCACCCACCTCTAGAGCTGTTGCTTACCTGCTTCTACTTCTTTTTGGTCTGAAGTTGAAGAGTTGCAGTTATTCATGAAGACAAAGGAATGCATGAAGTGTGCTCATAGAGACCTTTGGACTTTATAGTAGAAGTAGAATTCTGAATCAAATGTTGTTTGTCATTACTGTCTTTTCAATCAAAGATATATTATACATAAATAGATTTTAAGTTATGATGACTCCCTTCAATTTGTGCCTGTCTTCTTTTCATCTTTTCCTTTCTCTCAAGGCAGTTTTTAATATAGATATAAATCCTCAGTGTTAGCACCATACATTTTCTCAAAGCATCACTGCAGAGTGCACTCAGAGATTGGGATGCCGAAATTTACAATGTGATTGAAAATTGAGAGAGGACATATTTGGGCTAATTCGTACTTGGGGAAACATGGTGGGACCTTCAGAAAGAGCTAAAGAAATGCATTATTTGATTTAGAAGGTTTTAGAAATTTATTAGGTCAGTCTCCAGTACAAATTTTAATCTTCCAAGTAAAGACAAGTAGGCATGTCAGTGTGGTATCTTGCTCTGCTTTTATCTGAACCCAGATCTTTACTCCTCCTGTCTTGAAATCTCCTACCTTTTACAATGTGTCTTCTGGAACCATTACTCCTTTGAGAACAAGTTTCTTGCTTCTCCTCCTTCTCCTCCTTCTCCTCCTCCTTCTTCTCCTTCTACCTAAAGTAATATATTTATCATTTTAGAAAAGGATAAAAAAAGGAAGAAAAATTTAAAAAATGTATTTACAGTTCAGAGATAACCCATTAGCATATATATGTGTCTGTCTGTCTGTCAATCTATCTATCCATCTATCCACTCACATATACATGCACATATATAAATCTTACAAAAATGGAATCACATCACCACCTGCTTTGTAAATAATATATTTTTATTTAACTCTCTCCCCATGTGCCTAACTCTTCTGCTGCATCAGGTTTGGCTTTCTCACTTCTGGTGGGACTGTGCCTCCTCGGTTGGGCCACATCTTTGCTCTCCTCTACATCTCATCGCAGTCAGTCTTCTTTCCTCTAATCATCCTTTGTCTCATCGCCTTATTCTCACATGTTCCATTTAATCTGACCCAGGAGAAAGAGGGCTGGACTTGCTAACTGATCAGAGCATCCTTGGGTACCAGGTCTCAGAGGCAGCATCGGGATCCAGGTGTGGCTTCCTCCTCCACATTTCTAGACAGGCTTTTAGCTCAATCCCTGCTAATATGGCTAGTGGTTATGCACAGAGACGCTGGATTAATATCCTGGACTAAGTTCCAGCTTTTCCACTTAACAGGCACTTCAGTGTCCTCATCTGCTCTTCATGTGGTTGCCGTTAGTGACAAACACGTTAATGCCCAGAAAACACTTGAAACAGGGCCCAGGATTTAACAACCGCTTAGTAAACAGTGTTAGCTATTATTTTTATTTAAACAGAGATTTAGAATTGACTATGATTTCTGAACACTGCAAAATTCGTATGTTTCATTTTTTCTGACATTATCTTAGTTTAGATGCCTTGTCCCCACAACAGTCTCATACTTGCTCCTGCCTGTACAATGTTATGCCATTGATTCATTCTTTACACTGTAGCTAGAGTGAGTTTTTTAAAATTCAAATCTAATTAGGAGCCTCCTCTGACTGAGGCCATTCAATGGACTCTCTGACCAGAACATACTTCTTTTCCTCCCAGGCTCTGTGAATGGGTAACTCCTACCCATCTTCAAGATGCAGAGGAAGCTGTCACTCTTTCAGAAGCCCCCCCGCCCCAACCCAGGAACTCTCGCTTGCCCACCAAGCCTGGGGTAAGTGCCGGCCCAAGTCCTACATAGCATTCCATGCGTGCTTCTACCATGACAGATGGTGCATTGCATTGCGATACCCTCCTCTGTTTTCCCCATTAATCCGCAAACTTCATGAAGGCAAGAGAGTTGTCCTCCTTCCTTAGTGTCTGGAATAGCCGCTGGACCCTGATCACTGATATGAATTAATTTCATTTCTCAGAATCTATTTTTTTCCAGATGGCCGATCGCAATTGTTACATATTGACTCTCGATCATTTCAGTCTCAAGGGTAGAATTTTGTTGAACTTGTGCCCACTTCTCACTCCAACGTACCTCTTTTTTGCCACCAGTCTCTTGTCTTTTCCATCACCTCTGTGTTCAGATCCTGCTTTCCTTTCATTTTTTTTTCTCTTATCTCACAGTACTTTGTCTACTTCCCCATAATTATACTTATCACCCTTGGCTGAGGTTAGCGAGTTGTTCCGGCATCTGCTTTCCCTTGGGATCACAAGCAACTTGTGGGTGGGTACACTGACTTCTCAGCCTCCTATCTTCTATGGTGCCTTGGTTAAGAAGGATTTTGGTAAGTAGTAGTCAACTTAAATTCAAAGCTTTGAAGGGAGAGGTCAAAGAAACACATCTCTCAGACAGTCCTCGCCTCCCTTCCTGCCCACCCCTTGCCCCCCGCTCTGAAGTAGTGAAATTGGTGATTGTAGAACACTTGTTAATAAGGTATCAAGAAGAGGTTGTCCCTTTGGGTAGAACTGAAAGCCAAAACTTCCTTTCCATTTAGACATTTGTTTTAGTTTTGAAAGCTGGTAAGATTTTCACGTGACTTTTTGTAGACTGGAAAGATAGAAACTTAACTGTTTCTAGGGCCTAGGTAAAACTCAACTATGTAATGAAGGCTTAATATATATTTTTATGTGTCACCTGAGAATGATGAGGATTGGTTCTAGATGACAGCTCCAGTTCTAGATTCTTATTTTGGAATATAAGTATAATAGTAGTACCTACCACATAGGGGTGTTGGGAGGATTAAATACATTAATTCTTATAATGCACTTAGAGAAATGCCTGGTGCATAGTTAGCAATAAAAAAAAAGATAGCTAATATTACTCTGTGGCAGAGTGTTTTATATGCAGTGTGTGTTTATATGCAATGTCTTATTTTATCCACATACTAACAAGAGCCCTTTCCCCTCAATTTTCTGAGGCTTACGATGTCAAATAACTTCTTTAAGATCACATGGCTATAAAGTGGCAGAGTCAGGGTTTGACCTCAATTTTATTTGACTCCAAAGACCACATTCCCTTCACTATGCTGCCCTTTTAGAAGGACAGCATGGCCAAGCTGGCATTGTTTTGAACATGAATCTCTGGATAAAATTGCTCAAATTTGTCTTTGTGCCTCCTAGTCTTTCTAAATATTTGGCTTTTATAATCTGCAGAGCCTGATCTTGTGTTAGGAATCTGATTCTTACCCATGTAGAGCAGAATTTTGCAACCTCCACAATATTGACATTTTGGGCTGGATAATTCACTGTCGTGGGGGCTGTCTTGTGTAATGTAGGATGCTTAGCAGCATCCCTGGCATCTACTCACTAGTTACCCAAAGCATCTTCTGTTTCCCAGGCGTGACAACGAAAAATATCTCAAGACATTGCCAAATATTCCTTGGGGGTCAAAATTGACCTGGACTATAAGTCTAGTATTCACTATGTCATCTGTCCCCAGGGCATTTATATTTCAGTGGGGATAAACCTCTGATGAAACAATCTTAAACAGCAAATATTTCCAGTTTTCATCAGTCTTTTAAGATCAGCCATCTGCCACTGCTGCCTTCTTTGACTCTCAGGTCACATTATATTCCAAGTCACTAAGAAACCTTGACCTGTCCACCTTGTATTAGTTTGCTAGTGCTGCCATAACAAAACACAGCAGACTGGGTAGCTTAAACAACAGAAATAAATTTCATTACAATTCTGGAGGCCAAAAGTTCAGGATCCAAGTTTGGGTTTTATCTGTTATAAACCCACTCGATTTATCTCAGTAGCCTCTAACAAGTCTCAGCTTTGACCTTTGCTTTTCTTATAATCTGTTCTCAGTACTGCAGCAAGAGTAGACTTTTTTTTTTTTTTAAGTAAATCAGATTATACAATACTTTTGCTCAAAACCCTCTACTAGCTGACCAGCCTGAGTAAAATTCAAAGTTCTAAGTTGCTACTGGATCTTCCCCCTCTTTGGTCTCTGACCTCACCCCTTCCCATTCTCCTCATTCATTCTGTTCCGACCACAATGGCTTCCATGCTGTGCATCAGGCATGTCAAGAACACTTGACATGTTCTCCGGGCCTTTGCACTTGCTGTTCTCTCTGGCAAATATCTTTTTATATCCATAAAACTTACTCCGAAATTTCTTTCTGATCTGAAGTCTTAAGCCATCTTATGGATAAATTCTGTACACAGTAGGCACTCAATAAATATTTATTGAATAAATAATAAACAGATGACTTATTTTATCTCTGGAATTTTTTTAGAATATCTTCTGATATTCTGAAATTTCACAGTGATGTACCTTAGTGTGGTTATTCTTTATCTTTTGTGTTGAGTACTTGTTGGATCCTTTCATTCTGGAAACTGATGTCCTTCAGTTTTGAAAGTTTTCTTACATTATTTCCTTTGTTAAGCTCTCTTATATTTCCTTAGCTTCCTATATCTAGAATTTTTTTTTTTTTTACATTTTTGCTTGTTTTCTACTATCAGGGGGACTTTGCTTCATCTTCTAATCCTATATATTGAATACATTTTAAAATTGCTGATATGACGCATACGATTTTCAACAGTGGTCTTTCGTAGCCTTCTCTCACTGTTTCTGCTTTTATTCTTGTGTTGTGTATTTTGATAAAGTGACATTCATATTCTGTCATGGTTTTAATAACCTCTGTAGGCAAATAACTCATATCTCTGTCTCCTTCCCTGACGTCATCCCTTAGTTCCACAATCCAATACCCAGTTATCATCTGAACATATTCACTGAGCTGTCCTATAAGCATCTTCTAAAATTCAGTATGCACAAAACAGAGCACAGTGTTCTCCTCACTCCACCTTCTTCTATATTTGCATCCATAGTCACAGAAGTCATCAATGTGGGAGTCATCTTAATTTACCTCTTTTTCATTCCATAGATCCAGATAATCAGCAAATCCTTTTAGTGTTTCCTTTCACGTATGTTTTTGAATTCATCCCTTTCCTTTGTCTCCATGATGTCTGCTGTCATAATCTCTCTGCTCTGCTGCTACAGCCACCTAACTGCCACCTGCTTTTGTCTTTTCCCTTTTAAATTTATCTTCTGCTCAGGTACCAAAGTGACCTATTCAAAGCATAAATCTCATCAGATAGCTCCCCTGCCAAAACACTTCAATTAATCCCCTGTGTGGAATAAAATCTATGTCCCTTGGCATGGTATACAAGGCCTTCTGTGACCTGGCCCTAGCTCGCCTCTCTTGCTTCATCTTGTTTCACTCCTGGTTTCACATGTTCACCCGTGTCATACAGCACTGCCTATTTTTGTCCCCTCCACCTGGGTTTCTGGATTCTGTACCTTTGATCCTGTGATTTCCTCTGCCTGATCTCTCTCTCTTTTTTTTTTTTTACTTGACTAAAAAGGATCTAATACCTTCTTCAAGATATGACTCATCATGTATATTCTTCCCCAAGAAGGAACTTTTCTTATTTCTCTGGTTTTGTGCAGTTTTGCTTTCTCTGTGCTTTTATATATCCATGTATGTGCACTACCATCCCAGCATTTAACACACATATGTGCATGTTATTCATTCATATATATATATACACACACACACACACACACACACACATGTGTGTATGTATATATATGTGTATATATATACACACACACATGTATATATATACACACATATATATGTATATATACGTACATGTGTGTGTGTGTGTGTGTGTGTGTGTGTGTGTGTGTGTGTGTGTGTATATATGTATGTCACTGGGACAAATGTGTATGTATGTCTAAAATTTGTTTCAACAACTCTGGCAGGCTGCATAGGTCCCCCAGAGAAGGATATCTTCCTTGCTTTTGATGCCTAGCACATTTCAGTAACTAGAGATTGAAGGGAAATGATTATACTTACAAATTACTTCTTAATGACTTGGAATAGCAAGAAATTAGAACTCAGGAAGAGTGTGGCAGGAAGTGTCGACATTATGGTCACATTGTGAGACAAAGGTGATTATTTGACCTTGGTTTCTCTTGCTACTTTGAATGTTTCATATGGTGAATGTGGGGAAGGGTGGTTCCTGATCTGGAGGTGTTGGATGGCAGGGAAGAGAGAAGGCTAGGAGATAGTTTTCATTCTAAGTTGAAGAATTGAGCAAGCAAAGAAAAGTTAGATGTGACTTGGGTCATCACCATGGATTCAAAGGTAAGATTTTGTACTGTCAAGTGATCTAGAAGAGGGTCGGTAAACGGTGGATCTGACAAGTGGGACTGGACAGGTAGAGAGGCAGGCAGGGTTGAAATAAATGAAAACTGACATTTACTTTCACCTTCCTCACATATCAAAGTTCTCCTGGTCTGTCCCCAAATGTCCCTGGGCCACGTCCAGTTTGCAGATGGCAGTGGACATCCTAATGTTGCGTGTAGGCTCTTCAAGACAAGGTCTCGTAAATAGCTCTCATGCCCTGGGAGGCGTGCCAAAATACATTTCCATGATGACTGCAGAGATGCTTGCTAAAAAGCAAACAGCACATTAGTGGCCTTCTGAGTTCTTGTGCAAATGGAGTGTGAAATTGTGGCTTGATGCTCCAAAGCTATACCTTTTTGTCTCCCTGATGATGATTAAGAGAAGCCCAGTTTGATTTGATTGGGAGGGTGTGTGTGGGTGGAGGCTGGGAGAGTCAGATGGACAGTGAAAGAATGACTGGTGAAAGGGAAGGAGAGGAATACACACACTCCCTTCAACTGAGTGCTTCATTTGACCTTCAGGTAATTGCAATAGAGATCACATGACCTAACGTTTGCCTGGAAATTAACTGCCTCTGTTTGTTCCAGACCCTGGGATTGATGATAGTGCCAGGGGATTCTGACCACAGAATTATAATAAAGGGAAATGTCTCAAGCAATTATTAAATATTTAAAGAACCATTTCAATACTAACTTGTCAAATGGAATGAATGAAATTGAAATGATTTTTAAACATTATTTCCAATGGCATGAATAGAGAAATTCAGGGATGAAAATTACCCTGTGCCATAAAAAAAAATATTTTCAGTTTGTTTTTGTGACACTAGTGTTTCTGCATCATCTTTCATCCCAAATGTTAATTAAGGAACAGTATGCCCAAGAGGTGGATCAAATGAGGAATCTAAAAGAAAAGAATATGGTCAAGGCTTTTTTCTTTTTCTTTTGCAGTATCATTAAACCAAGGTGTGCAGAGGACAAGGGGACGTTAATTCTCAGTGCAGTTGAGATATTTTCTATCAAAATAAAGGGAAGCAAAAGCTTTGTTTACAGTTTCTTTTTTTTGACTGGACAATGAGAGATGAAGAGGTGGTAAAATATAATTATTTATTGGAGATGCTATAGAGGTTTTTCTTCTATAAAGTTTTTTTACTATTGGATATAGTAAATATTGTGGATTGCCTATGCAAGCCTCAGTTCTCTTTCTTTTGATCAAAACTCTGAATTTCTTCAAGGATTCACCTCTGGCAGAGACTTCTAGTTGCCTACCCAATATCAAATTTTTACTCACAGAAATTTAATTTGATTTTGAGAAGTAAAAATACCCAGCTAAAGAACTGTATTTTTCAGACTGTCTTTTTTAAAAATTGAAAGATATTTAACACTGTGGAGATTTAAGGTGTACAACATGTTGTTTTGATATATTGGTATATTGTAATATGATTTCTATTGTAGCAATAGTACCTCTCTCAGGTCACAAAACTACCATTTCTTTTTGTAGTGGGAATAATTAAGATCTAGTCTCTTGGCTTGTTTGATGATTATAATATAGTATTGTTGTCTATATTTTCTATACTGTGCATTTGATCTCCGGGACTTATTTGTCCACTAGTTGCAAGTTTGTACCCTTAAACACCATCTCTCCTATTGCCCCACCCTGCACCCCCAGTAACCACCATTTTACTCTCTTTTTTTAATGAGCCGACTGTTTTAGATTCCACATATAAATGATATTGTATAGTGTTTGTCTTTCTCTGTCTGACTTATCACACTTAACACAATGTCCTCCAGGTTTATCCACACTGTTGCAATTGTCAGGATTTCCTTTTTTTTATGGCTGAATAATATTCCTCTGTGTGTGTGTGTGTGTGTGTGTGAGTGTGAGTGTATGAGTGTGTGAGTGTGTGAATGAGTGTGTGCAAATCACATCTTCTTTTCCATTCATTAGTTGACAGGCACGTAGGTTGTTTCCATGTCTTCGATATTGTGAACAGTGCTTTAGTAAACATGAGTACATATATCTTTTTGCTATCCTGTTTTTTTCTTTTTTTTCTTTGCCTTTGAGTACATACCCAGAAGTGGAATTTCTGGATTATATGGTAGTTTTATTTTTAATTTTTTGAGGAACTTCCATATTGTTTCCATAGTGCCTAAACCAATTTACATTTCACCAATGGTTCACAAGGGTTTCCTTTTCTCCACAACCTTTCCAACGCTTGGTATCTCTCATCTTGATGATAGCCATTCTAACACATGTGAAGTGATATCTTGTGGTTTTGACTTGCATTTCCCTGATAATTAGTGATGGTGAGCACTTTTTCATGTACCTGGTGGCTATTTGGATGTCTTTTGGAGAAATGTCTATTTAGTTTCTCTGCCTATTTTGATCAGATTGTTTTTTGCTATTGAATTGTAAGAGTTCTTTATATATTTTGGATATTAACCCCTTATCTGATATATGGTTTTCAAATACTTTCTCCCATTTGTAGGTTGCCTTTTTATTTTGTTGATTCTTTTGATGTGCAGAGCTTTTAGGTTGATGTAATCCTATTTGTTGACTTTTGCTTTTGTTGTTTGTGCTTTTGGTGTTATATCCAAAAAAATCATTGCCAATGTTGAGGAGCGTCTTTCCTCTATTTTCTTCTAGGAGTTTTATGGTATCAGGTCTTATATTTAATTATTTGATACATTTTGACTTCATTTTTGTGAGTGGTATAAGATAGAGGTCCAATTTTATTTTTTTTTGTAAATGTTTAGTTTTTCCAACACCATTTGTTAAAGAGAATATTCTTTCCTCACTGGGTATTCTTGGCTCCTTTATTGAAGAGTAGTTGACTATATAAGAGTTTCATTCTGGACTATATAAGAGTTGACTGTATAAGAGTTTCATTCTGGACTCTCTATTCTGTTCCAATGGTCTATGTGTCTATTTTTATGCCAGTACCATAGAGTTTTAAATACTGTAGCTTTATAGTATAGTTTGAAATCAGGAAGTGTGATGCCTCTGGCTTTGTTCTTCTTTCTCAGAATTGCTTTGGCTATTCAGGGTCCTTTTGGTTCTATACAAATTTTAGGATTGTTTTTTCTATTTCTATGAAGAATACCATTGGAATTTTGTTAGGAATTGCCTTGGGTCTTATGGACATTTTAACAATAGTAATTCTTCCAATATATGAACATGGGACATCTTTCCATTTGTTTGTGTCTTCTTTGATTTTTTTTCAACAAAGTTTTGTAGTTTTCAGTGTACAGCTCTGTCACTTCCATGGTTAAACTTATCCCTAGGTATTTTATTGTTTTTGATGCTATTGTGACTAGATAGTTTACTTTTGTTTCAGATGTTTTATTATTATTGTATAGAAATGCAGCTGACTTCTGTATGTCGACTTTATATCTTGCAACCTAATTGTATTTATTGATTAGTTTCACAGGTTTGTGGTTGAGTCTTTGGGATTTTCTATATATAAAATTATGTCATCTGCACATAACAACAATTTTCCTTCTTCCTTTCAAACTTGGTTGCCTTTTATTTCCTTTTCTTGCCTAATAGCTCTGGGTAGAACTGTCAGTGCTGTATTAAATAAGAGCGATGACAGCTGGCATCCTTATTTTGTTTTTTATTTTAGAGGAAACACTTTCATTTTCCACCATTGAGTATAATGTTAGCTGTGGGTTTGTTCTATGTGGTAAGAGTTATCATGTGATGTAATTCTGGCCAGTGAGATGAAAAAGGAACTTGTGATGTTAACAAGATTTTAGAAAAACTCTTAAAAGGGAGCAGTGTCATTTGGCCTCTCCCCCCCCACCCCCCTGCCCTCATTTTCATTCTTTCTTCATAAACCGTAGACTTTATGTCTGGAGCTACGGGAACCATCTTGTGACAGATAGGTAAAGACAAAGAAATACAGATGTATTTGTTGGAAATTATATCTTGAAGCCTTACAGCCAGTCCTGGATCTGTTCTGGACTTCTAGTAATGTGAAAGACTAATGGGCACCACTTTAGGTCACTGTAATTTGGGTACCATCTTACATAGTGTCAAGCCAAGTCCCTAAGAGATACACTGCCTATCAGATCACATTTCCAGCTTTAGCTCACTTGTAAACTGATTAATTTAAGCCATGAGAAATTCTAGTTTCTTGACTGGTTGGTTTAGGTTTGAACATGTGATGGCAGCTGATGAAATTTGACTTATGAGATGTGAGACACAGAATATGTTTTCTCCCAGAGAGAAAAACTTCACACTCTTAAAAGAAAACTTATCAGAAGGGATGGTATCTTCTGTTGTTGGACTTGGGGTCTAGGTCATAATGTGATATGCGGAACCCCTGTAGCCATCTTGCAACTGTGAGTAGCTGATGTGGGGATAAAGCTGCTACAATGAGGATGAGATAGTGGATATGTGGAAAGAACCATGTCCTTGACGACATCATCAAACTGCTAAATAAACCAACCCTGGAATTTCCCATTTTTGGGCTTCTGGCTTTGTGAAGTAATCATCTTGTTGTTGTTTAGAACAGGAGTTGGCAAACTTTTCCTGTAAAGGGCCACGTAGAAAATACTTGAGGCTTTCTGGGCCATCTCTGCAACTGTAGTGTGAAAGTAGCCGTAGACAATACGTAAACAAATGTGCATGTCTGTGTTCCAATAAAACTTTATTTATAAAAACAGGCAGCTGGCAGTATTTACCATTATAGGTAGTTTGCTGAACATACCAAGCGGGGCAGTCTCTTTTGGGAAGTGCTCATCCAGGGTCCCAGAGTTGTGGCTAGGGTGGGAAGTGCAAAGAATAAACACAGAGCAGCAGATGTAGCACACAAAGAAGGAAGGTTCTGTGGAAATTAATATAAAATTAGCAAATTAATATTAAATTATAGCAAATTAATATTAAAATATTTTGTAAACATTTATTGACACGAAAAGATATCTCTTTTATACATAAAGTGAAAGATTTAGGTTTAAGGTAGCATGACCACAGTTGTGTTTGTTCGCTGAACCCTGGGTTAGACAGCTGAGTTGAGGTTTTCTGCTTCTTAACTGATCTGCATTTTACTTAATACAGAGTTGGAGGTTGGAATGCATAAAATCTATCGAAAGCTTCTTCCAATTCAGAGATTGGAAGATTTGAGAATGACATAAGAAAAGACCAGCAAGAGAGAAAGAAGTTAAAGTAAGAGTGATAAAAGATACCTGTAGAAGAGCTAGAGATAAAGCAGCTTGAAGAGTTATACCTGCCTCAGCTGAACAGAGAAAAAGGGCTTATTATCCCACTCTCCAAACATAAATCTTGTTACAAAGATGTAAATATAGACTTTCTTTTTTTAAAAGAGGGATTGTACTAGACATGCTGATTTGTACTTTGCCTTTTCCACCTTAACCATGGATTCCAAACAACTTATAAGATTTATACGACCATCGTTTTTAAGGTTGCTTAGTATCCCATTGTATAAAACTAGCAATTGATTTAACTGATCCCTTATTATACTTTTATTTTGGTCATTTCTTTCTCTCCCCCATTCTTTGCTATTATATAATAATTTTGAAATATTCTATTTGCTGTTAGAAAGTTCTGTCCCATTCCCTCCCTAAATCTTTTTTGTTAGAGATGAGGCCTTTTCTTCTTCCCCAATAATGCCAGCAGCTGGTAAAGGGCAATTTAAACATGTTTCAGTTTCGCAATCAGAGACACATCTTTTATTCCATGTTGAGCGAAATCTTAATGAGGCCATTTGTCCAGATGTGAAACTCCTGAGTCTCCAGGGATTTTAGCAATGGTTTCTGCTATTCTGTTTAGTCTTCTGGCTGTGGTTCTCCATATTATACACAATCCTTAAGTTGTAGGGTAGAGCTGGCTTTTATCAGAAGTGGTAATGGTAATGGGCTCCAGATCTACCTCTGGGCTTTCCCCTGTGCCCCTCCCCACTCCCCACCTTTGCATCTGAAGATTGAATCATTCTCACAGGCAAATTCAGCTTATATTGTTTTAGTCTGTAATCAATTTGTGCCTGTCAATTAGTGCATGCTCATGTTCATTGGACCAGATGGAACAGAAAAACTGGGTCCTTTATAATTGGAGGTTACATACTTTAATTTTTATATGGTATTAGGAAGGAATACTGGTATAAATAATACAAATATCATTCATATTTAACTTTAGAATGGAACCTGAGATCCAGAGAAGGAAAGATACTTGCTGAATGTTGCACAGCTAGATAGAGGCAGGTCAGAAGGAGAATCCAAGTGTTCCTGGGGAGTCTCCACTATACCCCAATGGGTCAGAGCATTCCAATGAGGATGGGATAGTGAATATTTGGAAAGAACCATATCCTTGACAACATCATCAAACACAGCAAGACGTAGTCTCTTTTGGGTCTCGGAATTGTGGATGGGGTGGGAAGTGGAAGGAATAAGCACGAGCAGCAGATGTAGTACACAAAGAAGGAAGGTTCTGTGAAAATGTATAGCCTTTCAGTGAGAAGGAAGGTTATAATTAAAGAAAAAGGCACGTATAGATAAAGTTACAGATCATATTTTGAAAGCATATCTGTATGTCACTAAGACATAAGGAACATTTTAGAATATTATTTTGAATGAAGAATATTCCTTTCACTGAAAGCACCATTCTCATGGAAACTGCATATTATGCTTTCTTGTAATCTTCATTATCCCTCATAGCTCTTGAGGACAGGAATCTATTACCTGGTGGTCAGTGGCCTATTAATTTTTTATTTTTTGATTTCGCTTCGAATGAATGAATAAGAAATTTTAATTACTTTATCTGAGTGTCACCAAGGCTGAAATTAATCAATGGAAGGGCAACAAATGAGATAATATGTGTAATTCTTAAATCTTGGATGGAGCAAAGGGGAAAGCAAGAGGCAAAATAAGCAACGTGACCTTTTCCCCCTATATCATATTTGAAGAGAAAATAATCACCGATCTGGTTGAGGATCATTAAAATGAGGTTATATTACAGATGCTTTGGGATTTACACTGATAATACAGAGTTGGAAATATGGTTGTGGGCATGGTGCTTTCCAGGAGGGCTAGTGACTCTAGGTGATGAGAGGCTGAAGGGTGGGAACTTCAAGAGAAATGGCAAAATGAAGATATTGAGACAATGATTTGAAGGGAACTTTAAAAAATCCTTTGTCCTGGGCCATGTGTGAGAGAAAGCTCCTTGTAGAATTCAGGGAAGTCATTGCTTCAATGCTGGTTAGGTACAAAGGTGGCATAGGGAAATCAGAGATAAAAGACTTCCTCTATAGTAATTTCTGTGTGTGTGTGTGTGTGTGTGTGTGTGTGTGTGTGTGTGTCTGTGTCTGTGTCTGTGTGTCTGTGTGTCCAT
The DNA here is from genome assembly GCF_902729225.1 of Pteropus medius. Taxonomy (NCBI): domain Eukaryota; kingdom Metazoa; phylum Chordata; class Mammalia; order Chiroptera; family Pteropodidae; genus Pteropus; species Pteropus medius. Next base: position 16,756,617 of record NW_024340696.1, on the reverse strand, counting down.
CCCCTCTTCTTTATTCATCATCCATTGATGGACACCCAGGTAACCTCCATATCCTGACTATTGTCAATAATGTTGCAATGAACATATGAATTCACATGTCCTTTAGAAGTAGCGTTTCGGGTTTCTTCGGTTAAATATCCAGAAGTGGGATTACTGGGTCCTTCTTTGTTTCTTGTTAATAACCTTTGTTTTAAAATCTATTTTGTCTGGTGTAAATATTGCTATCTCCCAGCTTCTTTTTTTGTTTGTTTCCAGTTTCACAAAACATTTTTTTCCATCCCTTTACTTTCAGTCTATGTGTGTCTTTTGATCTTCATGAAGTGAGGCTCTTGGCAGCATTTGTAAGGGTTTTGATTTTTATCTATTCAGCCACTCTCTGTCTTTGGATTAGAGCATTTAATTTATTTACAGTTAAAGTAATTGTTGATATGTAGTTATTGCCATTTTATTATTTGTATTTTTGATTTTTTTTTTCGTCTTAAAGAATTCTCTTTAACATTTCTTGTAATACTGGTTTGGTGACAATGAACTTCTTCAACTTTTTCTTGTCTGAGAAGCTCTTTATCCTTTGATTCTAAATGATAATCTTGCTGGCTATACTAATTTTGGTGTTAGGTCCTTGCTTTTCATCACTTTGAATGTTGTGTGCCATACCTTTCTGGCCTGCAAAGTTTCTGTTGAGAAATCAGCTGACAGTCTTAGGAAAGCTCCCTTGTAGGTAACTAATTGCTTTTCTCTTGCTTCTTTTAAGATTCTCTCTGTCTTTAACCTTTGGCATTTTAATTATGATATGTCCTGGTATGGGCCTCTTTGGGTTCATCTTGTTTTGTACTGTCTGCACTTCCTGGGCTTGTATGTCTATTTCCTTTGCCAGGTTAGGCAAGCTTTCTGCCATTATTTCTTGAAATAGATTTTCAATTCCTTGCCGTCTCTATTCTCCTTCTGGTATCGATATGATGAGAAAATTGGTACACTTGATATCCCAGAGGCCCCTTAAACTATCCTTTCTTTTGGATTCTTTTTTCTTGTTGCTGTTCTGATTGGGTGTTTTCTGCTTCCTTATCTTCTAAACCATTAATTTAGTCCTCTGCTTCACCTACTCTGCTGTTGATTCCTCCTAAAGCATTCTTTATTTCAGTTATTATATTATTCATTTTTGACTGGTTCTTTTTTATGTTTCCTATGTCTGTTGAAATTCTCATTGAGTTCATCTACTCTATCCCTAAGTTCATTGAGCATCCTTATAACCAGTGTTTTGAACTCTGCATGTGGTAGATTGCTTGTCTCCATTTTATTTAGTTATTTTTCTGGAGCTTTGTCTTGTTCTTTCATTTGGGACATGTTTCTTTGTCTCCCCATTTTGGCCGCCTCCCTGTGTTTGTTTCCATGTATTAGGTAGGGCTGCTGTATCTTTCTGCTTTAGTAGTGCGGTCTTATGTAGTAGTGTCCTGAGGGGCCCAATGGCACAGTCTCCTGGGTCACCTGAGCCAGGTGCTCCAAGTGTGTCCCTTGTATGGGTTGTATGTGCCCCCCTATTGTAGTTGACCCCTTGGTTGCTGTTTGCACATCAGTAGGAGGAATTGACTCTTGGACTGATTATTTGTGAGGAATGGCCATGACTACAATGGAGGAGACATTGTGCAGGGGCTGACTCTGTGCAGCAGGATTCACTTTAGCAGGGCTCTGGTGCCTGCCTAATCAACCCTTTGGGTGTGTTGTACTCGGATATGACCTCAGGTGGTGTTCCAGCTCACACCAAAGCCAGCTGCCAGGTGTGCAGGCTGGGGCCTCTTGGGAGGGGAAATCCCTATGCAGGCCAAGTTCGGCCACAGCCTGTGCCCTTCCCAGGGCTATCTGCCACGAGACACCAAGCAGTCCACAGATAGCTGCCACCCACACTGGGCCTGGAGGTGCCTCGAGAGGCCAAGCTGCAAACCAGGGTTGGCTGCTGCTAGTTCTGGGCTTGAGGCTGCTCAGCAAGAGATACTGGGCATGCTAAGGCCAAATGCTGCTTATTTAGGTTTTGTGAACCTTTGAGAGGTTTTAGGAAAGTCTATAGCATGAGCCAAGATAGGCTATTTGTATGGAAAATCCACTGGAAGTGACTTGAGTGGGCCTACAAAATTGGAGGGGTGGGGTCTCAGAATCACCAGGGTGGAGTAATCAGTGTTAGCCAGGTTGATGGAGACTCGGTTATGGTGGCTGTCAGTATCTGTATGCTGGAAGTAGGAGAGGGCTTAACAAAGGAATAATGCCCTCTGCTAGCACTTCTGTCTGTGCAAAGGCTGCCCCTCTAGCTCTCACCCTGAAGCCAGACAACTTCGTTCCTCCCTGTATGTTCCTGGTGTCTTTCGAGCAGGTGCCACAGTGCTAGAGCTCAGACTGTGTTAGTCTAATAGCGAGTAAGCCCCTGTGTGGGCCCCTTAAGAGGAATGTCAGCTACTCCAGCCACCCTCCGTCTCACTCAGCTCAAACTTCACTGATTTTCACAGCCAGACGTTGTGGGGACTTCTCCATCCAGCACTGGAACCCTGGGCTTGGGAGCCCAGTGTGGGTAGGGACCCCTTGCTTCTCCAGGGGACCTCTGTAGCTGAGATATTCCTGCCCCTCATTCTCAACTGCCACATGCGGGTATGAGACCAGCTTGTTCTGCATCTCTGCTCCTCCTACCAGTCTTGAGGTTGCCTCTTCTGTGTGTTCCCGGTTGTAGGACTTCTGCTTCACTAGACTTCAGGTGACTCGCAATGATGACTGTTCTGTGATTTCCTTGTAATTTTGATATGGTTGTGAGAGGAGGTGAGCACAGCGTTTACCTACTCTGCCATCTTGACCAGAAACCAAACCCTCTTTATTTTCAACAAAGCATATATTATTACCTGGCATTTTCTTTTTTTAAAAAAATTTGCTTTTGATCTCTGTCCTTCTGTTGGAATGTAAAACCCACGAGAAAAGAGATATGGTTTGCCTTATTTAATGTGTAGAATTGTCTTCAGCACATGGCAGATATTCAATATTATCTGCAGAATGAGTGAACAAATCTACTTCAAGATCTCCATATCCTTATTCTGGGAACACTTTCATGTCCCTTTAGGCTGAACTAGGTATCATTGTTTTACTTCCAGTGCAGCCACTATCTTTGAACGTAGTATGCAGCTAAGTTGTAAACAATAACAGGCACAATGTCTTTTCCATTTTGCATTTTCTGCATTTTGTTATGTGGGCCAAAGGCTATTTACTGCGTGAGTGAATGAATGAATGAATGAGCCGAGGTTGTCTTGCAGACACATTAGATCCTTAGGCATAGTCTCTGAGAGAGAAAAGCTGATCTTGGTGGGCAGGAAAGGAAATGGGAATTGACATTCAAAGAGACATATAAAGTTTGTCTGAGGCTTGTCTTGAGTCACATTAAAATTACAGAAACAAAAACAAGACTGAAAGGGCTATGAGAAAGTAAATGTGGTAACTTCTAGGATTGGAAATCTGGAATGTTGATTTTAGAAGACTCTCAGCTTAGACTTACCCCAGTCTCTAACTTCTATTAAATATGGAAGCCATTATTCCTATTCAGTTTCCTTGGGGATCTGATTAAATATCAAATTTTTGGTTAAGGGAGAAAGAAAGAATATGGAACATCAAGAGATCTCAAAAGGGCATATTTGGAATAGGAGAAGGGAAGAAAATTTTAAAATATTCCATTTAGTGAAATAGCCCTCTCTTCTACTCTTATACTCTAGTGTATTTCTGGAGCTTTAGGATTTAGCTACTACTGAGCATATTAATACCTAGGGAAGCTGGAGGTTCACTTTTTCTATGATAATAACTTGAATTTCACTAGTTTCCACCAAATGAAATTCTTGTTGTTGAATTTGTGTGAAGAAGGAAAGGATTTGGGGGTCTTATTGACATGGTAGAGAGCAAGATGTCCCACAGGCTGTGCCCTCTCCCAGATAACTGGTGTTCTTCTCCAAGACCTAAGACCAGATAATTCCACTGCAGCAGGTGTTTATTAAAATATGGAGTTATATAGCACACTGTTTATTAAAATCTTCTTTATGGGACAATTATTCCATTAGATGCTCCATGAACAAAGGATTCTGTAGAATTAGTTTGGGGAAATCCACTTAATCTTAGAGTCTCCTTGGAGATGTACGCTTTACATTAACATGGAAAAGACTCTGAGAAGATCTGTAGTAGAGAAAACTTAATAACCATCTTGAACTAATTTGACTATGCAACCCATGTGTGTGTGTGTGTGTGTGTGTGTGTGCGTGCGCGCGTGTGCATGTGTGCTTTTGTGAGTGCTACTAATACTCTTTGGGAAGTATGTGGTAGAAGAAATATTATGGACATTGGAGTCAGACATACTTGGGTTCAAATTTAATTCTTGCTACCCACTGCTGTGTGACCTAGAGCAACTGCTTTAACTTCCCTGAGTTCTGTTTTTCTCTTTGTAAATTGGATATAATACTTTGTCCAATAAGATTATTGTGAATATTAAATAAGATAATGCATAGTCCAGTGTCTCATTCAAAGCATGGAATACAAGTATTTAATAATACTGGTAACCAAGCAGGTAAAAAATTATTATACAAAAAAAACACCATAGTAGGCATGTGTGAGATACAAAACTGAATAAAGTAGTGTGCCTTATATCAAAGAGTCTCAGTATATATTCAATATTTACCAAATACTATGGACATCTGGGTCAATACCATGCCAGGCACCTGGTATAATACTAAATGAGCCAGAGATGACTCTCATCTTCATGGAGCTTAGTGGCTGGCCCTAGGTGGAATTTGTGTTCTCAGAGCCTAATTCATGCTAGAATTTGTCCCCCAATCTCATGCCTACTTGGTTTCATCTTGACATTAAGAAATAACTTCTTTTCTCCAATATTATCTCTTTAAATATAGGTTTTGGAGGGGGATATTTTGCTGTTGGAGTGGCTCTCTAAGTACTCCTTGTAAATTGAATCCATAAAAACTGAGGATTGTTTCAGGGGTGACAGTAAAGTGTTTAGGAACATTGTGGGGAGAGGAATTGAATGGCAGTGGGGAAAGTACTTAGAGAGCATCATATAAACTATAAACTAGACATTAAACTTTGGTTTCCCCTTTCTGTCAGGTAAAAAGAGAATCACCCTTCCTAAGTTTTGGGGAGAGCAGTTATAATGGTAGTTTTTAAGGGTAATTTATAGGAATACTTAGTTACTGCTGGAAAAATAGTTTGCAGCTATTAGGGTTACAGGATTATGCAAATAATAGTTAACTGTTCTTCTTTGTACATTTGCCCTAGATTTGTTCGGGGGCTAGCATTTGCACTTATGTGGAAAATAATGGCAAATGCTCAACATCATTGATAAAATATTTGAGATTTTCAAGTTTTTCAAATGGTTTGAAAGAGGCAAAACGAATTTTTATCCTTATAAAACCTTCTCAGTTCCCTCATGTATATGTGTAAAAAACAGGGATGTTTTATGAATTATTTGGAATAGAGAGCCCCAGGCATGCCGCGGTCAGTAACTTCTACCTGCAGCACAATCTTTGAAGGCAAAAAGATTTCACTCAGAAGACTTATAGGGCATTGAAGGTAAAAGAAAGGAAATGTCAGCTATGTGACTGCTGAGAGACAACTTTCTATCCGAGGAAGTGACCTTGAAATACTGTTCAAAGTACCTTTGAGGGATGAGTGGCTCATTTTGGTTGGAGAACATGTGGGCTTGGAAATGAACTGCCCTCTTGGGTTGAGCCTGCCTTTTATTAAGGGGGCACCAATGTGTTCTAATGGTATTGCCCACACTACAGTTAGTTGATAAAGACAAACAGCTGTTGCTTAACTGTTTGTAGTCTTTTTGTTTTGCAAAACGATGTATCTTTTCGTGGCTTGGGGAAAGGATGTGGTTGAAAAAACTAAGTGAAGTGGGAGTGAGGCGAGATATCAGATCATCTGTATTTAAAAGTGGCCATTTATTAGGGCCTCACTCTGAGCCTGAGATAGTGCTAAATGCTTTATATTAATTTTCTTATTTAATCTACATAACAGTTCTATGACAGATATATGATTATCTCCAATTTTTGGATTATCTCCAATTTATTAAGGTTTAAAGGGGTAAAAATGAATTGTCCAATGTCATGAAGCTGCTAAGAAATGGAACTGGAGTTTGAATCTGGGTCTGTTTGTATTGAAACTCTGTTTTCCTTTTAATATATATCATAATCCCTGTTAACAGTTACTACCACCATGAACTACCACTACCACCCAAAACAATAGCTAACATTGATTAAGCGTTTTCTCTGTGTAAGATGCTGGGCTGCATTATCTTAAGTAATACTCACAACTGGACTTCGAGATATTATTCGGGTATGGTCTCTTTTTAGAGATACAAAAACTGAGGTACAGAGAGGATAAGTACTATAACTCAAGTCACACATCTGGCAAGTGAACCCTGGCAGTTTGACTCTTGGCTCTGTCCTCACCTACCATATTACCTCTTGGGTGAGAAGTCAGTATGCTCATGGACTCAGTAAACGTGGCCTGAAGAGGAGAAGTGGGGTCATGTATTAGTTTCCTATGGATACTATAATGAAATACTACAAACTGTGTAGCAGGCCATGGTACCGGTTCATGGCTTGTTAGAAACCGGGCTGCACAGCATGAGGTGAGCAGCGGGCAAGCGAGCAAAGCTTCATCTGTATTTGCAGCCGCTCCCCAGAGCTAGCATCACTGCATCAGCTCTATCTCAGATCATCAGGCATTAGGTTCTCATAGGAGCACCGGTCCCTGGTGCCAAAAAGGTTGGGGACTACTAGCTTAAACAACAAATTTATTGTCTCAGTTCTAGAGCCTCGAAGTCCAAGATCAAGTCATTGGCAGAGTTGGTTCCTTCTGAGGGCTGCGAGGGAAAAGAGGGATCTGTCCCAGACCTTTTTTCTTGGCTTGCAGATAGCTGTCTGCATGTTCACATGGTGTTCTTCCTGTATGCATGTTTGTCTCTAAATTCCCCTTCTTCATAAGGACCCCATTCATATTGGAGTAGGGCGCATTCTGATGATCACAGTTTTACTTGATTACCTCTGTAAAAGCCCACTCTTCAAATAAGGTCTTATTCTGAGGTACTGGGGGTTCGAACTTTAACATATAAATTTTGGGGGAACACAGTTCAACTCACAATAGGGAAGGTCTAGCATTGTAAGAAAGTTCTAAAATTTCTTAAAAGTCCAAGTGATTTGAGAAAAGAGCTAATGATGGGCAGAGTAAGGCAGTCAAAATTTTTGTCTAGAAGAAAGCCCATCTGGCTGGAATATCTCTCCTGAATAGGAACCCAAGGGAGCATGGCAGGAGAGGGTGGTTCTCAATATATAACATGTGTGTCATCTCCTGAGTGTATCCCAGGAGGTGATAGGCTAAAGCGAGGTACACCGTCGGAATCCTGTGCGAATACTCCCGTCCACAGAGTATGGCTTTTCCGTGAAAAGTCAACAATAAGTCTGAAATTTAGTAATATATTGTTATAAAGGATGTATGAGAAATGCGTGCTCTATAATTATATGGAGAAAGCAATAAATAAAGTATGAAAGAGGCCATCACCAAGAGATGGATTGAGGTTAAAATTACTCCTGGGTAGTCTAATGTTGAATTACTGCAGATATCACTCACATATTCATTCATTCATTCATTCATTCATCCATCAAACATTCAAAAAGTATATATTATGGGTCCTGTCATCAGCTGGGAGAAGAGAGAGATCAATGTTATTGTTTTGGTCTTCAAGGCAACAAGCATCTGTTGTTATGACAGCCTCAAAGGAGGAAATTCACTATTGCGAGATGGTAATACCCTCCAATCTCCATGAGTTTTCCCTGGATATGCAGGAAAATCTGTATTGGGGGGTTTGAATAAATAAAATAATTTCCAGGGGTGGCTCCATTGTGTAGTGGTTAGCACATCTGCTTTACACGCAGAAGGTCCTGGGTTCATGCCCCAGATGGAACCATGGACCATACCTCGGGTACGCTAGGCCCTGGGTGCACCAGGTCCCCAGGTGTGAGATTCCCCACCTTCAGAGATCCGGTTCTTAAGGAGAAAGAGCCACATCCATAGTTCAGGGGTGGAAGTGGGGGAGGAGGGATTAAAGAGGAGAAAAAATAAAACAAAATAAAATAATTTCCAGGACTCAATTTACATTAATCACCCTGTGCCCATGGAGGCAAAACTTGAGGAAAAATTTAAGACCTAGCATAAGACTCATTTTGAACTGAGAGAATGTTGGTTCTGTTCTCTCCTGGGCGTGGTGCTCTCAGAGAGATAGAAGCTGTGTCTGTTGTCATCTCCTCTTTGGCTCTGTTCCTGCTCCCATCCCACCACCCCCAACCTGTCTCAGGATCAAGGAGGACACCTCAGAATTTGACACAAGTGTTCCACAGTCTTTCTTCCCAGATGCAACTCTTAAGGCTTCCAAAAAAATCCTTAAGGGAATTAGCTATGGATCAGTTTAGCTATCACTAGACGATTCAGAATGGACCCTGACTGCCAGGAACTATTCTCTGGATGTGATGCCAAGAGACAAATAAGCTAATGGATGGCAGAAGGTTCTAGAGGCTGTTCGATGACATGGAAAGACTTAACATATTGTAAGAAACAGGAGAGGGCACTGAAGAAAGCTAGGGTCATAGAGAGCCAATATTCTGTTGGTGAGAGGGAGCCCTTCTCTCCAACATCGGAGGGTGTTGGGCTCTTAGGCTCACTAGGGGTTAGGACTGAGGACCTATAAACTCCGAATACACACAGTTTCTCTTCAGTGTGTGGATTCAACCTTCCGAAAGAGAGAGGTTATTCTGTAGTTCTGTAGAAGTCTTCTCCATGCCTCTGTCCTTAGCCACATTCCCTGCCACTCCCCACCACCTCGCTTTCATTTATGTTTAAATTGCTGCCAGCTAGTGGAGCCAAAGATCCACATACAAGTCCTTGAAGAAAAGTGACATTTTTAAAAAATTTCCGGAGCCAGGCCAGATAATAGGAATTAACAAAGGGTTGAAGAGGATTTTTTCATGTGAACATGCAGATTTTGGTTAACTTTGTATCTGTTTAATACAAAGAATATGGTATACCTGAAATGCTGTTGTTTATTTTTATTTAATAAACTAACCTATTTTGGTCTTTTAAAAATAAACTTCAAAGGCAAAGCTGGGTTTCATTCCTAATTTCTTTTGAAGGCAGTTGAAAGTTATAGAGGTAGCATTTAATCTCTCTCCATAGGGGTTTGTTTGAATGACAACCATTCGCAAGCAGTGTGTGGTGTGGGCTTCTAGGAAAGAGTGGCAGTTTTGTCTTCTCTTTGTTCACTTAAGAGAAGTGACTGACACTTTGCTATGGAGGAGAAATCGTTCACAGACATTGGTTTGTAGGGAAGAATTCACACCTGTAATTTCTTGCTGTTCTCAAAACCCCGATTCAGCGGGAAAGCTGAGGGTCTCTCTATTCTGCCCCTTCTATGATTGAGTCTGGATGGCATTACACTCAGTGGGGGAGCTAGACTCTTCCTCCGGCATTTGTCCCGGATATGGCCGAGCTTTGGGTCAGGGAGGATGGTTTGCTGAGCTGAGGAGCTGCCTTGCTGGGACACAGCTGGAACCCAAACACTTCTGAGCCTCCCACTTGAGCTGATTGATTGCCTGCTCAACTACTGGTTAAGTGGTCTGGCTTTTTTGTGCTGCTGTGCACTTTGAGGTATAACTGTTCCCCATCTTGATATTGCCGTATGCAATATTGAGTCTTAATGGACTTGAATCCATCCCAGTTTCTTGGAAAGCAGTTTTTGACATATTCTGGGGTTGGTGCCTGTTTTACATGCCCCCAGATAGTCCTGTATTTCCTCTATCACTGTATTTATGATACTTAATGTGTGTTTTCTAAGTTAAAATTTTATTCCATAAAAAATGAACTCATTCACTTATTGATTTATTAAACAAGTCCTTATTTGTGACTGCCATGTGCCAGGCACTGTGCGAGAGACTGAAGATTCAGTGGTGGACAAAATATTTAAACAGAATGGAGGTGTGTGGGGTAGAGGTAAAAGTTCTTTTGAAATCTTTCACATCTCCCTCCATCTCATTCATCTGAAGGAACCTACTTTTAATCATTTAGAGCAGAGGTCAGCAAACTGCAACCTAAGGACCAAATCTGTCCTGCCACCTGCTTTTGTAAATAAAGTTTTATTGAAACACAGCCATGCCATTTGTTTAAGTATGAAAGCTCTAGGGTTGCCTTCACGCTATAATCACAGAGTTGAGTAGTTGCGATAGCAACTGCATGGCCCACAAAGCTGAAAATATTTACTATCTTGTCCTTTACAAAAAAATGCTCATCACTGATTTAGAGGATATCTTACCAGAACTTTTTAGGTTCTTTTATGTGCTCATATATGTTGACGTTTTGGTTTGTATATATATTTTTTCCGAAATGAAACCATTACATGTATTATTCTTCAATCTACCTTTTTTTTCTCTGAATGCTTGTATTATGGTCTGTCTCCCAAACAGAGAACAGTGAACCTGTACATTGTTTCCAGTTCAGCCCCTGACATGTTCTCTGGTACATAGTGGGTGCACCATATATGTTTATTGAATGACTGAATGAAAAGTATGTTATTTGCAATAAAGTGCCAAAGTTGTAAATGACTTACTTAAAAAGAATTACGAGTGTACTCAAGGTTATCTACAATATCCTTCTTCCTTTACGTTGCATTGTAGTTTATAGGTGAAAGAAAAAAGGAACCATATCCACTTGTTCATGGAGAATTGTGCAAGGACATAGTCTTATAGATTTGAGAAAGAGATTGAATGGAAGACAGGTTGACAATTGGTCCTTGTAGGGAACACAGGGCTTTTCCTACAGTAAGATAAGCTCTTTACTGAAGCCTGAGTGAACACAGGCAGCCTTCTTCATATGGTAATTTTGTATTTCATGGTTTGAGTACGAGAACATGGATTGAGTACTTGGATTATATTGGTCCAGTGCCCATGGGTCTTGGAACATATAGATACACTGCTCATAAGGTATCTTATTAGTATTTTGTAGCTTGAACTTTCGATGATGGATATTCTCCACTAGACAGTACGAATCATCTATTTAGCTATTCATGGGGATCTTTATTTTCATTAAAGGTGAAGCGGATCTGTTTTCTTATCAAGTATATAATTTTCCATAATTTTGGTACATCCTCGTTCTTGAATATGAAGGTTTCAGTTTTAGTGACTATATTTTATTTAGATGGCATTCTTTTCTTTTCCTTTTTGTGCCCTTTCCCCTCATGCCTCAAACCTTCCTCATCTAACCTTGGCAAAACACGAGGTGCGAGTGGAGCAGGTGTTTTGCCAGGTGAGGTGAGGTGAGGCGTGTGGACACACGGGGGCCTAGCTGCTGAGACCTTTCCCGATTTTTGCGTGGGAAGAAAATATGTGCATTTTCCACCATCTGGTCAATGCTTGCTATTGATCTTCCTTTCTCTCAGGCATTTGTTTGGTTTGGGGGTACAAAGTGGATCTCAGGAGGGCAAGTGTGATTCCAGGAAGATTCTTCTTTAGCAACTGAGACCTGGAATAGAATTGCGGATGCCTAGTGAAGCCGCCTCTTCATCTCCCTAACTCTTCACTGGTGAGCACTCTTGGGTGGTGGCCACATGCAGAGTGAATGCTTATAGCTATAGGGATAGAGACCCTTCCAAATCCTCCCAAGAAAAGCTGTTTATTACGAGGAAACTGCTAAACTAGAACCAAAACTGGGAGGGTGGGAGACGCTAAGGCAACTCTTGAGATCGGCTACTTTTTATTCTGTTTGTTTTTCTCTTTCTCTATCTACCCCCATCCCATGTCTGCCTCTTTCTGTTTGTGTAGATCTTTTCATACAATTATCTTCTTTTGCTTTTCCTTATCTTCATCTTGCCATGCTCATCATGCTTTTTCTACCAGCCTCTCTCAATTTCTGCTTTATAATTCTCGTTTCTATCCCACGCACTGACAAATATGACGTGTTCTCATCAGTAGCAGTGATTCTTACATACTGAAATCTGTGGGTATCTGTACCAGTAGCTTGAGAAAGCCCCTCAGTTTGTTCTGATGAATCCCCTTTAGGTAGAGCACACCTCCCTGGTTGAGAATTATTTCTTTCAATTTTGGCTATTTTTACCTCCTTCCTTTGAAACTCAGACTTTAACATGTGCGTACCAATCATTTGGTGATGTTGTTAAAATGCCGATTCTGATTCATGGCTTCTAGGTTGGCAGAACATTGTGTTTCTGGCAAGTTTCCAGGGGGCGTCCCTGCTGCTGGTTGGTGGACCATGCTTTGAGTAGCAAGGCTTTAGAGCCATGAGGCTCAGACTTTGTTGTGCACCTGAATTGTCTGGAGGGCTTGTCCAGATGCAGATTTCTGGGTGCCAACAGTAGAATTTCTGATCCAGTAGTCTGAAGCAGAGCCTGATAATCTGTATTTCTAACACGTTTCCAAGATATGCAAATGCCACTACTTTGGGGACCACACTTTGAGAACCACTGTTCTAAAGCCATGATACCTTTGGCTTTATATCAGAATCAAAAAGAGAGCTTTGCAAAATATGTATATGCAGTCACCCGGACTGATTTAATTGGTCCATGGTGGAGCCTGGGACCTGTGCGTTTAAAAAGGTCACCGGGTGATTCTAATATGTAGCCTGGCCAGAGAAAGCCTAGAGAATTTAATTGGCCAAGTTGATATTTTTCAGCTAGTCCGTGAATGGTGACTGCCCTAGATCAAATTTTTTCTGTGATCTAAACTGCTCTAATTAGGGTGGGGGTTCATATGGGTTAAGTGTAGCCTCTTAGGCTGAAAAACTGAAAGAGCTGGTTGCTATTGGAAAAAGCCATAGCAGGAAGATGGCTGATGTTTGTAGCCCATTGAGGATAAAAGTGCCAAATTCGGGGGATTGTTATGGAGGGTTCAGTGTAACTGGTATAGGCTTGGTACAGAGTAGACATTAAAGCACTGATAACAGTAGAAGCAGCTCTAATCATAGAAGTTGTAGTGGTTGCTGTTCCTTACTTAAGTCTTGGGGTCTGTGGGAGATACCTTGAAGGGCACCATCAACATTTTTTTGTGGCATTGGTAGCAAAACAATTATTCCCACTGCCTGACACCTCTAGTCTTTACACTCATTAGTTGCCTGACTTGATTCTGTTACTGGTCTGTGAGTCTCTTGGTTCTAGGGGCCACATTTCATTCTTCCAAGCATCCTGGCCACCTCGGCACCTGAGTTTGTGTACAGCACATGGTAATAACATTCCCACTAGATGAAGGAAAAGACACACAGACGTTACCAGGTACAATAGTGTGGGGTAGTTACTGTTTGTGCAGCCCCAGCGTGGGCTCAGCCCCCACCTCAGAGTTAAGGAGGGGGTCTTTGGGGATTCGCTTGCATCCTGGAGCATTGCTCAACAGTATCTAGATGGTTCCTGTTGGAACTGAGAAGGCCTCCATAAGCAATTTAATATAATCACCTCGTTTTGCAGATTGGGATCCTGAGGCCCAGAGTGAAGGAACAGTTATCTTTAGGATTGAATTATATAATTCATCATGCAATGACTTAATATTAAAGTAGAACCAGCAGTATAGTTACAGGGGACAAAAACTTGCAAATTTTGCTTCCTATTTCATTTATAACCAGGGAGCTCTGCAAGGCAGGATAGTAATGGTTTTCACGTGTGCCAGGCATTGTGCTAAGCACTTTATATGCATTATCTTATTTCATTGTCATAATAACCTAGACAATGAAATAAGGTAATGCATATAAAGTGCTTTTATTAACACAGTTCATAAATAAATAAAGTGAGGTTAAGAGAAATTATGACATTTCTAAGATCACATTGATAGTGTCAGAGCTCAAATCTGATTGCAGAGTCTGTGTTCTTGACCTATGCTCGGAATGAGACCATTTAGAGCACTTCCTGCAAAAGAGGCTACATGTGTGAAAAGTGGGCAAAATTCAGCTTTTAGTTTCTGGTAGAGCTTGACTTCTTTTCATTGTACATGGGTGGACAAGGATCATAAAGTCCTAACAGTACCAGGACAAGGTGGGATTTGTGACCTCCTAGGTCTAAGAGGGAAAGAAACAAGCTCAGTGCATATGCTTTCTTCACCCCTCACCTCTCTCGTTCGAATGTGCGTGGTCTCAGTGTTGTGTTTGGGAAGACGGAGAAGAAGAAAGAACACTTGGTGAGTTATTGTAATTTTAGAGCTCATAAAATATTTATGAAAGCTTTCCTCAGAGTCAGACTTGAAACATTTCTTGACTCCTGTGGCCTGAACCTCACTACGGGGCCAGTAATATTTCTTGGAAGAAATAACATTTCTTCCAACTCAACTTTCTTTGTCTTAATTTGTCTTAACTGATGTTACCCCAGGATCCTGAGGGGTGCAAGTGAGGAAGGTCTGTCTGGCTGTTATGTGATATAATTTCAATTACTTATCACAATCTCTGCCATTTCCTGTGGTCACTTAATAACAAATGAACTTCATAGCATCTGTCTTCATAACAGTGCAGATTAATTTGGAATGCCGCTGGTGGGGAAAATTCAGCTAGAAGAAGTCGGTGAGAAAGAACATAATGAGAGGAGAAAGACTAAAGATATTCTAACAAATATAAGTTAACTAATCTTTCCCCATCTTTGGATAAATTTGGGAGTTCAAATGGATTATGGAAGGACCTAGAACCACAGAACAGATTTGTCCTTATTCCTTTCGATTCAGAAGGAGGAAGAAAATGGAGGCATTCACTCCTCTCTGTGATTATCTGGCTGCCAGGAGAATGTGCAGAAAAGATTTTCAGTCCCAGGAGCCCTGGGAAGCTGCTTTCCATGGCTTTTATAGTCTCAGTGCTTGAGACTTTAATTTATTTGACATTTGGTTGTTGAAGATGATTTATTTTCCCTGGCTTGTTTTTATTGTCTCAGGCACTTGAGAGGGAAATTTAGAGAGCAGAAAATGGGAAAACCGTTCTCTAGGTCCTGGCAACTCAGAGCACGGTCTCTAGGCTAGAGCATCACCTGGGAGTTTGTTAGAAGTGTAGAATCCCATGTCCTCACCCACACCTGCTGAATCAGAATCTGCATTTTAACTGGATCCCACGTGATTTGGTGCGCATTACAGTTTGAGGAGCACCGCTCTGGGATGTCTCCTACAGGTCTTCGAGATGCTCAGGGAGGGTTATAGGCCATACGAGACTAAGGTATGTTTGCTCAGGCTTGTGTAATTTCATAGCACCACACCCGGCACAGTGCCTGGCGTGCCGTCTCTTCATTATGGCTACATCATCAATCAACAGCACTGGTAACCAGGTGTTTCCTGTGAGCCCAAGCCCAGTTTTAAGTGCTTTGCAAATACTATCTCACTGAATCTTCAGAGTAACTCTAAAGAAAAAACTACTGTTATCCCAACTTTACAGATGGAGAGATGGAGACAAGAGAGATTGGGCAAATATATTTTTGCTCAGTGGAATGGAAATTGAAGAGTTTACTTAGAGGAGGCAGCAAGAGGGTAATGGAAAGAGATTGGACTTTGAAGTTGGATAGACACTAGTTTAATTTTGATTTGTTCTGCATGCTAGCAAGATAGTCTTGGGGATATTATTACATACCTCATACGTTGTCATGAGGGTAGATTGCCGTAACATATACAGACTGTATAGAATTCCTGGAACAGAGTATGTTCTCAATAAATGTCTTTTTCTCCCTCTTCTCCTTTGCTATTTCCTTCCTGTTCCTTCCCTTTTCTTCTATTCTCCTTTCCTGTGGTACCCTCCTGCTAGCTGACTCTGGTCCTTCATTGAAGTCCTAAGCACCTCTGCCTAGACATCTCCAGGTGTACAGGACTGAGGTTTTATAATGCATGTATCTTCTTAAATATACAGGTTAGAAAGGACTATGAAGCCTTAACTCAGTTGTCAGTTATTAATGAGCATCTGCAATTTAAAGACTTAGCTCAGATGATTCCTGGGGTCTAGGTCTATGCCATGAAAGAATTTAGATTGTGATCTGAATTGAAAGCAGGTGCCTTTAGGTGAAATGTGTGGAAATATGTACCTGGAGTCTGGCTGAGTTAGAATCCATCTCCATTAAGGACTATCTATCTCCACGACTTCAGGCCATTCACAAGTGAAACCAAGTAGTGGTTAAATACACAGACTCTGGAGCCAAATTGCCTGCATTTGACTCCTGGCTGTGAGGCTGACTAGCTGTGTGAAACTGCAAACTGTCTAACCTCTCTGGGCCTCAGTATGCTCATCCTAGCATGGGGATAATTAAGCCTACTTTATACGTTCTTAAGAAGATTAAATGAGTTGATGCATGTAAAGCTTCTAGACCAGTTCTGGCCCATATTAAGGGCTTATGTCTGTGGTAGTTTCCATCGTACTTAACTGCTCCAAAACCCCAATTCCTCACCTGTGTGACAGGGATAACCTCGCCAGAGGCTTACCTGTGGTGGCTATAATGGGTCTAGCACAGTGCCTGGAGTGAGCAGATATGCCATTTATCTTTGTTGTCCTGCTGAACTAGTGAGATACAGAGTAGCTATCATTTTGAGGAGTTGGCCATATACTTGTGCTCTGAACGTTATGTGTGTAAGTTGGGAGTGTCAAATTGGAAATTTTCCCTAGATACAATTTAAGTTACTCTTTGATCTTATTTATAGGAATCTTCAACAGGAGAGGTAGTCTTCATATGAGCTGAAAACTAAATGATGAAATAATAATGATAATGATGACAACAACAACAACAATAATAATAAAGAAACAGGCTGACATGTTTCCAGAGTTCTCCTGGGAAAACTCACACACCACTCTAGGGGTGGCGATAGGGCAGATGTTAACAAAAATGTCATTTAGATAAGGAGATGCATCCATGGCAACTGATGACTGGGAATAGGCTGGGAAGACAACAGGCGGTGGGTCAGGTAACAAAATGACAGAAATGGTATTCTTTAAATGCTCTCCCGCCAATCATCAGCTGAACTTGACATTCCAGTTGCCCTAGGCGAGAGGTGATCACAGTGGATCTGTGCAGCTAATTTCTTCATAGTACTGGGATGTATTATGACAACATCAACTGTAACCTTGCGAGCCTTCCGAGAAGTGGGAAGGCACAGCATGACATTTTTCTTATTTTTTGGATTGGCAGGGTTGTTGTCAGGAAATATTGTGAGGTGTTTCTCTTGCCATTCAGCCCTCCATGGTTTGTTTCTCTCTCTCTCTCCCTCTCTCCCCCTCTCTTCCTCCCTCCCTCCCTCACTCCTTTTCTCCCCATCCCTCAACTGCTCTCATCCTGAAGTTCTTTCCTTTGGAGTCCTTCTCTTTTTATCTGGTTATCACTGTGAGGAGTTGAGATGAAACATTACATGTCTTAAGATGTTATTTCTTACCTTTAAAAGTATTTGTATTTTACGGTTACTTAAAGACCAAATAATATTTAACTGGCAGAGCACAGGTTGAGGACCTCCTGATGAGTAGCCTAACATCCATACAAGCCTATGGTTTGGTTCAGGAGAAAGAACCATTTACCACAAAGAACATTTTGTTAATCTTCAGAGCCTGCTGCGGCTTCCGGTTTTTATCTTGGCCCTGAGACAAGCAGCCTGTTCCAGGTGAGCTGCTCTCTATCGTTGCTCTCTTGTTCCAGGAGCTCTTGACTTTTAATTTGGTCTCTTCTCTTTGCTCAGCTTAGCCCGACCTTGGCTCACACAGGCTCCTCGTAGCTATACAACTGGGTCTGAAGACCAAAGAGATCACCAAACTCAATTTAAGTAAATGGACCTTAACAAGTGCTTGGACCTACATCTTGTCTCAGAGCATCTAGATATAGCTACAGTCAGTTAGTAAAAAAAAAAAAAAAAAAAAAATATATATATATATATATATACACACACACACACACACACACACACACACACAAATATATACTTATGTATTTGCCGTTTTTAGTCAGATACAAGTCTGTGCCTTGGGTTTTTCATTGTATGTTTAGATGATCATTTTAGATCCGGAGGTAATCTAGGCCAATGGCTCCCAAACCAAAAGCGGATGGATTCCTAGACCCTACCTCAGCCCCACTGAATCAGACTCTGGTGGGTGGAGCCCAGAAATCCCAAGAATCTGTATTAAAAGGAGCAAGAACAAATCTCTGCATGTGATATTTATGCAGTCAATGGGCCTCTAGTCCAAGGACCAGCACTTGGGAACCAGTCTAACACTTTTTACTTTATGAATGCTGAAACTTAGGCCTAAGAAACTTGGTCAATCACAGAGGAAGACTGTATGCAAATTGCCTCCAAGACTGGCTTTCTGATGGTCTTTAACCTTTTCTTCACATTGACCACTTAGGAAGTGTTGACAAACTGGCTGCGCTTTAAGCGAGAAGGTGCTGACATGTTTCTTTTTAACCAGCTGAGTAGCAGCATTTCCTGCATTGATACTCAAAAGCCTCATCCTGTTCTATCAGTAACGTCTTTTAGTTTCATAATGTTCCGCTGGGCCTACTTTTTATTTAAAGTGCTTTTTATTATGGTTAAAGAATACGCAGTTGTTGCTTAATTTCCAAATCAAGTGTGCATAAGTAATTTATTGATGCGGTGTTGCGCTTAGACAATATTTCGAAATTGCCCTGTGTAACTTTATTAAGAGCAGAACTCGGATTGCTAATTTGTCTGGTTAAAAAGGAGAAAAAAAATATGGATCTATATATTATTAAGCCATTCAGGTGGTAAACAGCATTGCCCCCCAAAAGTCCTAATCACTGTTTTTAGTCATCAGATTTAAATTGTAAATGAAACAGAGTTGGTGTATTAGAAAAGCACATGCCATGTTTTGTTAACATAATCAGAAAAATGGAGTTGCTACAAACCCTTTTCCCATCTGCCAGTCATTGTATTAAATGCTTCTGCAATTTTATTAGAATCCTCTGTCTCTGCAGATGCCAGTCAGCTGTGAAATTGAAATTGCAAACAGAAATATTACATTTTCATTCACAGCAGAAACTGAGAAAGTCCATTTTTTCTGACAGGCAAAGAAATGGCCTGACCTTGTCAACTGGGTCATTCTTTATTTGGGTCTGAGGCAAGGCTGGACTCCTGTCTTGAGAGGGAGGAAGGAAGGTGGCCTTGTATTTCTGTCATCTTTCTCTGGCCATCTGATCAACCAGTGTCCTCCACAGTTCACAAGAGGAGAGCTTTCGAGCTGTTCCGAGAGTAACCCATTTTTCTTTCTCCCTCTTTCTCCGAGTAAATTGAGGTAGTGATGGAAAGGCTTTTAGTGCTGGAAAAGTGCAGAGATTTAAACAAGATGTTAAGTCTAACATTAGAGAATTTTCTAGTAGGTAGGAAGGATTAATGGCAATGACAAATTGTTCTTCTTGGGTTGTTGGAACCTGAGTGAGGCCTGAAGCGGAGGTTAAGAATGATAATTGGATTATCTTTGCTTAAAACACTCTTTACTTCTTCTTTCCCTGGGTAATTCCCAGTCTTTCTTTTGATCTTGCTTAAATGTCACTCTCACTTGGAAGATTTCCTCAATCAACATTATCCACTCGCTCAAGACCAGGTCATTTGCATCTGCTTTGAGCTACTGTTTTTCTTCCAGGTGTCCTGGTTTTACTAGTTTAAATGCCTTCTAGTTATTCTGTCTCCAGGCTTAGCTTGGAATAGGTCTGTAAGAGTTGGATGGGTTAATATTTGTTAAAAGAATGAATGATTGAATAAAATTGCCTCTAGA
This sequence comes from Pteropus medius, assembly GCF_902729225.1. Taxonomy (NCBI): domain Eukaryota; kingdom Metazoa; phylum Chordata; class Mammalia; order Chiroptera; family Pteropodidae; genus Pteropus; species Pteropus medius. The sequence goes on along the minus strand of NW_024340696.1, from coordinate 16,736,829 downwards.
AACAGTTTAGGTGAGAGGTACTGGAAAAACAGAAAGATCAGGACCAGAGTAAGGGGATATTGGCTAGAATTCCATTAGGATAGAATATTGAATGGGGACCAGAGAAATTACAGTAATCGTGTAATTGGAAGTCATCTTAACAGCGGTTATAAGCTCTGACCAATATTTTGAGGTAGAGGGGAAAAGTTGAGGTGGAATTTTTATCTTCAGTTTCAACTGTAAATAGTTGGAAGGAAATGAGGAGGAGATATTTTTTTTCACGTTGATATGTGTTAGTACCCTCAGTATCAACTTGCGTTGAAGAGACCTGGCCTAGCATTTTTTAAATTTAGCATAGAACCCAGCTAAGTTTAGTCACGGTGTATTTGTGATAGCATAGGCCAGGCCCTGTGTTAAGTGCTCCTCACTCATTATCTCATTTAATCCTCTAAACGAGTCTATGATTGTAGGTACAATTTTTATACTCCTTTTGCAGATACAGAAACTGAATCATGGTGAGGCTATCTGATTTGCCCAAGGTCACATAGCTCATTAGTGATGAAGCTGTAATTTGAATCCATGGCTACTGAATTCTGAAGTTCAACAAAGTTCTAACTGTGAGGATGAGCTGCATGTCTACGCAGACCAGAGTAGGTGTTTGATAAATCCGTGTTTAATTACCTAAAGAAGGACTATGGGGATACAGGCAGGATTGTTAACTGGATGAGCCAGGTGGTTCTCACAAGGTTGCCTGGAAATGAGGCAGCCGGGCGGGAGGGGTGGTCCCCCTGCCATTGGAGGGAGCGGCCGTGCTTCTACTTCATGCAAGTTCTCCAGGTTGCTATCCGCTGGGGTTTTTAGCGCTGTTGTGCAACTCCCCTGAGCAGCTGGTGCTTAAACTCATCCTTTTTTTTTTTAGACTTGGAAGGCTGCTTCCTTGAAAACCCTGTAAAAAGAGAAAACAGCAGGGAAGGGGGTTCATTTTCTAGAGTACAAACGGTGATGTGTCCAGCTGTGCCTGATGCCAGCATATCTGTGGGATGCTGAGAGAATGAGGGACCATGTGCACCTTCCTGCTGCTGAGTTCCTGTTTGAGAGTTCCAGCCCGCACTGTGTAGCAGTTATGTGGTCTTTGTCTACTCTCCTTGCTTGCCAAGACCGGATGAAAGGAACAAGCATCCCTTAAACTTGAGGCAGCAAAATAAAAGTCATGCAACAGAGCTCTGAGGGCTGCTGCCCCTTTCTTCCTTTTTGTGAGTTTCTGTGCATGACAGGCTTCAGCGTCTGTGCCTGGTAGCCACATATATTATTCTATCCATTTAATCATTTTTATCTTAAAAGTGACTAACACGATTAAACACTTTTACCATGTGCCATGCCATGAGCTAATTGCTTTGTTATATATCACTTATTCTTCACTATACCGCTCTAATGTTAGACATATTATAGTCTTTATTCATAAATGAAAAAACCCCATAGCTTAGTGAGGCTCGGTCACTCCCCTGACTGGTAAGTCACTTCTCTTCTAGTAAGTTTTAGAGCTGGACAACCATCGAGGTCCACCTGACACTAGAGTCCAGTTCTCAAATCAGTGCATCGTGCTGTTACTGTATACGATGTTGGCAAATCGGTTGGACCACATTAATGGGCACTGCCTTTGAAGTCATCTCTCTCGTGCAGCTTTGAGATGCACAGTAGCTAGGAGGTGTATTGATTTAGGCAGGTGGGCAATTATTTTTGCTGCCAGAACTGCTCCATATCTGTGACTGTCCCCGAATCAACCAAGTCCATGTACAGCTGAAGGACCCCAGAGGCAATTAAATCTATTTAGCAGCCAGTACTTCCCCAGGGCGTATATAAAAGGAGCACCAGTTTATTCTGGTCTCCTCTGTAGAGCTAGTTGGATACTTAGTTTCACCAGTGTTTTCATCCTCTAGGCTATAATCCAATGGATTATAAAAGCATCTCTGGCAAAAATCTCCAGGAGGCACCTGCTACTTTTGAAAACCATCTTCCTTTGCTGTCGTGGTTCCGGAAATTACTTATGGAACCTGGATTAGTGTAAGTCCATGTTGCATCTGCTATTGTACTTGGTGTGCTTTCCCCTCAAGAGAAGATGCCATTTCCATCTCGTTCTTCCAATTTCTATTTGGAGTTGGGCTTGTCAATGGGCTGCTGTCTGGTGGGTACCTTTGGGCAGGTGTATTGCCTCTGCTGTTTGGTCAAATGGCTGCCACTGCCCTTTTGCTTTGCTTTCTGCATTTGGTCAGAGTCTTACTTTTTTTATAGAGTTCACAGTAGACTTGATTTTAAGAAGGGTCAGGGTGGACTGGTTTTGGAACACTGACAAAACGCTGCCATTTCTCCTGATAAAAGGCAAGCAGAGATCAGCAGCACATTTGAGAAATGACAAGTTAGCATCATGCTCAGTCCCCTTAAGCATTCTTGGAAGTCTACTTACATAGTGGCAGCTCACGCCTCAAAGCCTCAGTCTGTTCAGAAGGGTGCCCCTCCTGATGTCTGGGCTTAGCCCAGCAGAGGAGTGGGCTGCTCACAACAAAGTGTGTGAGCTTTTAGGTCTATATAAGAAGGAACCTTAGTCATGAAATTGGGAACTTTCTGAAAATGAGTTTTGGAAAGTTGGACCGTCTCAGTGGCAGGAAAGGGCTCTTTTCTTTCTAGGACCTGGCACTAATGGTTTCACCTAGCACACATCTTTTCATATGAGTAATCTGTCACCCTTCTTAAAGTGGGGCCCACCTGCAGCCATTACTGCCTGTATAGGCCCCAAACTGCTTCACTGCCACCCCAGCCCCTGCCAAAGATATGCTGCCAAACTCCTGAAACCTGTGAATGTTACTTTATTTGAAAAAAAGAGTCTTTGCAGATGTAATTAAGTTAGGATTATGAGATGAGGACGTCATCCTGGTTGATCAGGTAGGCCCTAAATGCCATCACAGTGTTTTCACGAGAGAAAAGGGGGAGAAGAGGAAGGAGGTGGCAATGTGACCAGAGGTGGAGACTGAAGTGATGTGGCCACAAGTCAGGGCATATCGAGAGCCACCAGAAGCTGGAAGAAAGAACAGATTCTCCTCTAGCACTTCCAGAGGGGATGTGGCCCTGGGGACACCTCGATTTCAGACTCCAGAGACAGTAATTTTCTGTTTTCAACCACTCAGTTTGTGACAATTTCTTTCAGCAACCACAGAAAACGAATACACTGCTTTTATCAAGGTCCGATAAGATCTTACTCATATTTCTCTACTTCCAAGAGACTTTGTATCTTACTTGCCTGTGTTATAAGTTCTTTGCTGTGTGCATGTGTATTAGTGGCCACTGACTGTAAGATACTCTACAGTTTGAAAGGTTCTTTGTGCAACTCTATGAAGCTAAATAAGGTTTAATTAGTTACTCAGTTCACACTTGGGGTTAAACGCCTCACTCTGAAGTTTACCTGGCCCTGGATTGGCAACCTAGCATAGTAGTTAAAAAGCAGTATCTTTCTCTCTGTTTTCCAAATGTGCTCTCATCGGATTTTGACCTCTTTAAAATTTAGTGAAGGAAGTGCAACACCGTGGTGTAGTTAAGAAGAAAGTTCTCAAATCAGAATGGTTACATCTAAAGTCTGTCTCTCTCTCTTATCAGCTGTGTGACCTTGAGCAAGTTATTTAACCTCTCTGTTCCTCAGTTTCCTTATCTGTGGAATGGGGATAATAACACCTACCTCATAGGGCTTTTGCAAAGTTTAAGTGACTTAATTCATGTGACATACTTGTTCACGTAGGAGTAGGAGACCCTTAAATGACTTAGGAAATCTTAAATAATGTGGAGTCATATTTATTTTTATTAGTATGATGCCTGGCACCAGTGGGAGATGAATAAGGGGTAGGTGGTGCTGCTCTATTATTACAAATAAGGAAACACGAGCTCAGGAAGGGGCAATCAAGTGCCAGTGTTGATACAACTAGTGAATGGCAGGGCAGGGAGCACCCAGTTCACAGACAAGTTTCTGTGAATTCCAGAGGAGAAAAGTCTTTCTAGACAAAATGTTGAGTTGGGGGTGATTTTGAACATATGTGTTCTCTAGCTTCCCAGGTCCCCAGTGTAGGCGGTATCCCAAATCTGATGTTAGCATTTTTTGTTCCAGATCTTTCTTACCTATCCATTAAACTTAGCCTGGCTTGCGTCCCTTCTTCTAGGGCCCCGTTTTTGTCTGGGAGTAGCTCTGCTCTGACATTCACTGGCACTAATGAGTATGTGGGTATTAACGTGTTAATATCAGTTCTTCCAGGTAAAATGTTTGCATTTTAACAAGAATGTTCAGTTTATCATGCCTCAACAATTGTTAGGGTTTGGAGGAATGCATGTCGTTCTTTTTATCTCCGAGTGTGGATCTAAGTGAGTCAGATAAACAATACCTTTATTTCTGATAAACTACTGTATTAGGCATGTAGTTTTAGATCTTTAGGCATGTGAGCTCATAAACGCCTCACTTCACAATACAACAGACTCATCTACCCAGCCAGGGCACTTGTGCGGGGACGGTCTTTTAAAAAAATATTTCATGACAGAGAACAGACTAGAATACGTGTTTTGGGCAAGGTGCCGATTCCTTGAAGAGAACCCAGAACGGGCTGCGCCTTGCTTTCTGTATCTGTAAATTGAGAAAGTGGAACTAGAATGCTTGCAAATGCCTCTTCTCTCCCTCTTAATCTGAGATAGACTTCAGTACGATTCGTACTGAGATAGACTTCAGTACGATTCAGTTATGAAGATGTTCCATGTAACTTGCCAACGTCCATGTTAACTCCTGGCAGACTGGAGACTAGAACCTAGGATGCTTGACCTCCCAGTGCAGTTTCTTTTCATTTCACACCGTCTTCACCTTCCCATCTGCACCCATTTCGATGGGAGAATGAAAGTCAGTGTCATTACCCCGAAATGATGTGTTCAGAGATGCCATATGATATTTATGATGCTTTTTGGAAATGCACGCTGTTTTTTCCAGAGATAGACTTCTGATCATTAGACCGATGTAAACAACTGTCCACTTGGGAGAGGTTTAATTACCAACTCCAGATGTCGGGAAAAGCTGGTTCAGGATTCCAGCGACCTGCCTCGGTCTCTCTGCTAGCAGGTACCTTCCCCACCCCCCACCCCCAACTAGATTGGCACACTGGACATTTCACATCTTGGCAGTGAGAGCAGATGCTCCAGACACTTAGAAATAAAGAGGAGATGGCTGGTGATCAAATATGCAGGCGTTCCTAGGCCTCATGATGCTTCGCAGATTTTTCTCTCGCTTTTCTCTGGTTTCTGGGAAGGGTCTTAAATAAATCATTTTTGAAGTGTTGAAGAAATTGGAATTTTTTTGGTATGTTGCTCTATATAGCCCCTCCTTCTGGTAATATATCTGTTTTTCTTATTTTTCTTTCAAAAGGGGTAATCATGATAAAACCTAGTAAATCTCTCACTCAACTGCTAGACAAGTTATACGACTTGCATGGGGTGGGTGTTCATTGCTGCATGAGATGGGTGTTCACTGCTGTATAAGGGGTGGTTGCCAGAGGCATAGCCTATGATTTAGATTACGGATGCAGTGCAGGTGTCACTCATCACATAAAATATGTCTATATGTACAACATTTGCCGCTAGAGCATTATATACCATCAACCTCTACTCTTTAGGTAATTGCACCTCCATGGCTTTAAACAGCATCCCTATGCTGACAGTTGTCAGATTTATATCTCTAGCTCCAACCTCTTGATTGAATTTCAGACTCAATACTCAGTTGCCTACAGTGTCGTACTCCAGTCCCTTAGACATAGCGTTGGGTTAGTCTACCGCATACCAGTTCTAGGACTTTACCTGAGACTGTTAGGAAGAAGACACTCTTTTTCTGCTGGGTGTTTTTAACCTGGTAGAATGAAAGTCTGCAGCTGCTGGCTTGCCCTTGCTTGAGAAGAGTCTACTTTATATTAAAACCAACACAGGAAGAAGCAGAGCTGAGAGACTGGATTCCTGCTGGCACTGTGTGAGTCTTAGTTCCAGACAAGCCTGAAGCTAGAAATCTCTGAGTTTCTTTGTAACAGGAGACTATAAATTTCCTCTTTTGCTTAAGCCAATCTGAGTTGGGTTTTTGTCACAGTAAAATGTTAAGGTTGCTGTTCTTTGTTCATGTGAGAGTTCAAGTAAGTTGATTCAAAGCAGGCATGGACTTTTAAACCACATCCTTATGCAAACTCCCAGGCAAATGCAAGCCCTGTCTTCCATTTCAGCAAGGAGGGCAGCCGCTGTGCTTCTGGGCGTTGGTTGGAAAAGGGGTTGTTAAATAAAACTGGAGTCTGGTGGTTCTATAATATCTGCTGTTTAAACTTAGAACATAATACTGTTTGGCAGGGAAATTGTAAATGAGGAAACAACGGGAATTTTCTTAAAGCACTGTATACTGTTCAGTTTTCAATTAATTCACTGCCTACCCACCCACCGTCCATTCAGAAAAGCTTTTATTAACATATTGTACCTCAGGACTTCTTGATGATATGAGGACTTAAAAGTAATTCATGAGAAAAGGAGTGAGGGGAAACCCTCCATACCTCCCCCCCCAAAAAGCTTAATTTAAAGTCCCCACGTAGTGGGTTGGCATGGGACACCTAGGTTGCATTAATATATTTCAGAAAGCAGGTGTCTTTAAACGGAAATCTCAGAAGTTGGCTTATTCACGGACACCTGCAGTACACCATGGGGAGCTTGCAATTGTGAAAAATATAAATCGAGGCCTCGATGTTGCTCCCAAGAATAAATTTTGGGTTAAGGGCAGCTAATTCTAATAAGGGCTTTTGTGGTAACAGATCTCAAATACTTTAGAACTCCATTTACTTTTCTCACTCTGCATCCTGTCTTTAGGGCTGCATAATGTTTTCTGTATGTCAGGTGTGCAGTGTTTTTCCAAGTGTGTGTGTGTGTGTGACCAAGAAGGAAATGATTTGCTCATCCCCTTAAATGAGTAAGAACCATGCCCTCTCTGTTTCTTGATGCTTTGTACATACGGCATCATATTATAATTATCCTTGATATTCACCAGATTTCAATCGCTTTTGAGCAAAATTGCCTTTGGACTGTGTGCTCCAGGAAGGCGGGGGCTTATATCTGTTTTGTTTAACCCTGAGTGTCTGGACTTAGATACAGCAGAGAGAGATTGTTTGTTGATGCCAAGTCTCATCCCAGCCCTTCTAAGTTCTCCTCTGTATCAGAGCACAAGCCTGGAAACTGGACTTCTTTGTCTGTAGGACTCTACAGATAGATTACATCAGTGCGATGCCTTCACATGAGATTTTGAAGGTGCAATAGAAGAGAAGCTGCCTTTTTTCTGCTGGGCAGGTGTTTGGGCATTGGAAATGGCAGAGACAATGTTTTGTCCATGACTTTTGAGCATCTTCTTGAGAATCACCTGCTTTGGCACTGTAGGTTGCTGAGACTGCTGGTGGCAGCTTCCCTAAAATCTCTGCACTTCTGGATTTCCTGATGGCAGCCTTCCTGTGCTTTCTTCCTGCAGCCTTTCAATGGTTATGCAAGTCTCTATTTTTCTATAGTAAAGCTCTTTCTACTCTCTATACTAGCAGTGATTATTCTTTGCCTGATTAATTCCGATTAGTAAAATAAGCTGACTGTTGACTGCCTCACCTTAAACTTTGTGACATGTAATTTTCAACTTTTGGTTTGAATTATTTATATTGGAAAATGTGTATATTACCAGCTAGTGAATGCATCTAGTAAACAGGTCACTGTTCATATCTTAGACTGGCTTTTTTTGGCAGAGGAGGGGTGTAAAATAATGGTGGTCTCATGCACAATAGTTCTTATAAAAAGATGAAACTTTATTTCTTGAAAGGCAGTAGCTCCTGCCTAATAGTGGAAGTGAAAAGAATATAAAGAGCTCTAAGGAAATAAGAATTATGGATTGTTCAGTTTTGACTCTACAACACACAGTCTTAAAACCCGAGTAGGCTTACAACAATGAACATTTTCTTGTTCACAGGTCTGCAGGTTGGCTGAACTGTGCTGGGCTACGATGGGAATTGACTGGGCTTGTGTCCAAGTCGTGAGTTGGGTTCAGGTCAGCTCCACTTGTTTCTTCAATCTCCTTGGACTTGCGGCTCTCCCAGGCAGGTGTTTCTCATGACAGATCATAGGAGCACTCTACGGTAAGGCAACACAGACAAGACATTTAAAGCAGCTGTTCTCGCATCATGTCTCCTAATGTTCCATTGGATAAAGCAAGTAGTATGGTCAACTACACCATCAATAAAACAGGGTAGTCTGCTCTAACCACAGTTGGAGGCATTACACAGGTTTCTGGCCAAAATAGGGAGCTTTTTTGGATAAATTATAGTAGAATGCATGGTGAGGTCATAGCTTCAATCTGTAAGATGGACGCAACCATCTAATGCTCTACAGAGAAAAAAAACCAAACAAGCAATTCATGAAACTGGTTCTTGTTAGAAGGTACTTGTCCAGTGAGATATAACACTATAGTGAGAGTGGTGTAAGGAGAATCATAGACAATTCTCAATAAAAATGTGATTCGGAAGAAATCCAGAAACCAATGTCCTCTTCATCTCTGTATCCCTAGTGCCTAGACCATAATATATATTAGATAAATATTTGTTGGGAGATGAATTATTGAAGCAATGGTAGTGGTTGACCAGTGGGCTATGTTGAAAAGTGTTCTAATGCCAAGAATAGGCTTGTGATTAATTAGTGATATCTCCCCAGAGAGAGGTACAGAGGAGGGACATGTGTTTACTGCTTCTACATTACTCCACTTTTTCTTAGATCACCCGGATCTCTTTCAGCTTTAATGATCTATAACCCTATGACTGAGATTTCCTGCAGAGAAAGACTCAAATTCATCTTTGAATGCCCCACGGTACCTAACATAAGGAGAGGGAGCAGGGTTTCTCAGTGTCATGAGTGGGTTGGCATATGCATGTTGAAGTCAGATAGGTCAGGATTCAGCACCCAGCAGGTGCTCTGTGGCCCCACGCATGTCCCCTCAGCACTTTCCATTTGCTTACACCTTATAAAATGCTGTATTAAGCGAGATAATGCATGCCAAGCTCTCAGCACAGTGCCCGGCACATAAAAATGCTTGCTATTATTATTAACAACTGTTTCGTGAATTTAATTATAGTCCTTTATTGCTGGAAAGTTGAAATGGATTTGCAGATCTACTGAAGAGTGGAAAGAATATAAAAGTACTGTCGCTTAGTAACACTGCATATCTGCAAGAGCTGGTACCAGTCCTCAACCTTTGCGTTGGAGCCTCTGATAACAGTTATTCATAGCGCTACAGCAAAATATAAAACAAAACATCAAAACAGAACAATGTATTCTGAATGCCTGGTATAGCCTGGGGACCAAGAACAGGCTCAGTTAATTACTATGATAACGTTTTCTCTCCTCCTCTGTTTCTTGTTCCTTTTCTCCCTCTCTTCCTCCTTGAAGCTGGCTGAAGAAAACAAGTGGTGATATCCTCCCCCAAGTAATCAAACATGCCAATTAGAAAGGAAAGACTGCCAGGTCCCAGGAGCTGGGTGGCAGTTTGTAAGCACCAGTTATATGAAGGCACATGTGATATTGCTGAAAGCCTGGCATCCTCAGAGAAGGCCAGTTTGATGTGTTATCCAATTCATATGCCTGAATGCCTGCCTGGCCTGATGAGTCTGGTTTTCCTTTCTAGATACTCGAGGAGAGCAAAGCATCGAAAGCTAAGTGCCTAACATGCTGATTTTAGCCCAAATGTTTGCAGAGTGTTGTTTTCATTAATTGGAAGCCAGTTGTAGCAGGAAGGGCACCACTCAGGAATCCTCTAGGTGTAAAGTATGATCCTTGGTGGGGTGGAGGACTAGAGCCCAGTAGACTTGGGTTCAAATTTTGGCTCCACCAGTCAATAGCCACACCGAGCCTTTGTTACCAGGCTGGTTATTGTAAGAGTCATGTTACTTCCTTGCTGATAACTCTCCAGTGGTTTCTCACAGAGTTTAGAATAAAATCCCTGCTCCTATCCTGGATTAATCCTTACTCTGTTATCCGGCCACTGCTTACCTTTATGACATCATTATCTACTACTCTCCCTTTGCCCATCACGATCTGAATTCCCCCCACTCTTCTTCTTTCAACATGCCATACTTCTTTCAGTTTCTCAAGTCTTTACACGTGTTGTTCCCTCTGTCTAGAGTGCTCTTGCCACAAATTTTTGCATGCTACTTTCTTTCTCAGCTTAGTTTACCACCACCACCACCACCACCACCATCATCATCATCATCGTTGACATTTATTAGGTACTTATTGGGCTCAGAGCTATTCTTTAGCATTATATGTACTAACTTATTTAATCTTCATATCAACCTTAAAAGTGGGTTACAATATTATCCCCATTTTAAAAAATGAGGAAACTAAGGCACTAGAAGCTTCAGTGACTTGCCCCAAGGTCACACAACTAAGAAGTGACGAAAGTGGGATATGAATCTAAACAAATACTAAAGCCTGCTGTTTAATCATTGTGCCTTTCTAGCCACTCAGACTTAGGAAGCCGTCTAGTTACCTTCTCTCACATCACCCAGTTTCAATTCTTTGCATAGCAATGATCTCTGATATATATTTTTATTTAACTTGGTTTGTGTCTTGTTATTTATGTGGTCATGAAAATGAGGTAGCTGTTCTGTTCACTTCTGTGACTTGAAGAAAACCTGGCACTTAAATGTGTTCAATAAATATTGAATGAAAATTGAATTGAATATTGAATTGAATGAATGAATGAACGAATGGACGAATGTTAACAGATCTAACACCAGGCCTGAGGTGGACAAATAACAGCCTTTTTAGTACATTTTACTCCTCCCCATCCCCATGAACTTCATCATGGTTTATGACTCCATTTTGACTATGATGGGGCGCCCAATTTTCTAACATCCCTACTTTCCCCATTCTCTTTCCTGGGATTATTAGGATTCTTTATGGGAATAGGCCATGACCCTCTCAGCCACTGAAGGCCCTCTTGGGGCTCCTTTCTTCCACTCACCAAATCAGGAGCTTGAATGTTCAGGCCATCTTTAGGTAGAGACTCTACAGGAGTCAGAAGTAGCTCTTAATCAGGAAAACTTGAGAGATACCTAGGTACCTCAACAAGTTTAAACTTCTCTGCCAGAAATTTAGCTCTCTGTGTAAAGTGACTTGAGTCAGAAGATGAAATTCCCTTTTTCTCTTGTACTTCAGGGACAGAAGGTTGAATTAAGCACGATCCTCACTTCATGGAACACCGTTGCCATTGGTCCGTCCACATGAGGTCTCTTTCATTTGTATTTAATTTATTCATTTCTTTTTATCTCTTTTTCCTATTCTCATTTCTTTCCGTCCTCACAGATTACCATTCTAATGTTTTTAATGTATGTACTTTTGTATGTGAGCTTGTAAAATGTGCGTTCTTGCTTTATATTTTTGTATTATCAATTTATGTATTAAGATGTGTCATTCCTGCCTTTTTGAAAAATTCAGTCTGCGCTGTGTTGTAATATCCATGCATGCAGCTGTCTGTGCATCTACTTCAGTGCTTTGAATTTCTGCATAGGGCTGAGTGGTGAGAACCCACCAAATTTCAAATGGGACTCTTAGGAATAAACCTTCCCAGTTTAGGGTTTCCCCACAGTGCACTGAGTGATCAGGGATTTTTTCATTTTGTCCTTGCAAGAAATGGCTTTCTTCTTCTGTTTCTCTGCATCCTTCTTTTCTCTCCATTCTATTTCACCTCAACTCAGCCATGCCCCCACTTTGTCCACCAATTTCCAGCGTCCGGACTATAGGTTGCACGTAAATATCGATAGTACGCTTATGTGTTTATTCATTCAAGAGATATTTTAGTGCCCTGGCACATAGCAGCCTATGTGCCAGGGCACTATTCTAGAAAACGGAGATTTAGCAACAAAACAGAAAGGCAAGGCTTCTGTTCTCATGGAGCTTAGATTTATAAGGGGGTGTGACAGACAGTAAACAAATGTGCAAATAAATTAGCAATATCTTTTCAGAGAACACCACCCTTTAAGAGATGCAATTGATCTGAGCAACAGATGACAAGATATAGTAATTCTTGCAAACGTCTGGGATCTGAGGAGATCTGGAAGCTAGAACAGCAAGAGCAAATGCCACATGGTGGGTACAAGCTCGATTTATTCAAGAAACAGCAAGATTTGTGTGGCTGGAGTGGGTAAGAGGAAGAATGGGAAAAGATGAGACTGGACAGGCTAGGCCAGGTAAGATAGGGCATATAATGAGACAGATTTTATTCTAAGTGCAACGAGAAACTTACGGAAGAGTTTAAGCAGGTATTATAGAATTTGCAACATGTAGATGCTGTCCTTGTTCCCCCTCACTTTAGCAAGTCTTGGATGGGGGGAGCATTCTAGTTTAGTTTCTATGTGGGTGCTGGGGGCTTTCATACTCTAGGTCATTTTTCTCCTAGAGCCGTTGTGTCTGGCATAGGTACTGAACTTTATGTTTCCTGTATCAGGTTTAGGAGAATAACACTACGCCATGTATCGTGGTATTTTGGCCAGCCCCCAAAAGCCACTGAAGACAGAGGCTGTTGCTTAGAGTTTGAATCTTCTCCCATCATTGGGGTGCACCACCGGCCTGTCACCGGAGGGTGATGAATCTCGCCTGAGCAGGGGCAAGCCAAGAAGACTTGGGTAGAGTTATGTAGAGATCAGGTTGTTCATATTATTGTTATTTTAGGCTAAAGTTCTCATTGTTTAGTCATTTAAGCTAAAGTTTCACATCACTAGATAATCCGCTACATATTCTAAATATTTTCTGGGGAATAACACTCTATTTTTATGCCTTTTTAAGTCTTAGCATTTACTGTTAATTAGGCCCCAGATCCACTTTTAAGATTATGCTGCAAGTTATGCAGATGTGATGGATTCTCTCCTCACTGGTGTCCTCGCTCCAACCCTTTCCCTGCTGTCTGCTGTCCCACATCAGTGACTTAGGCCCCGCACCTCCCTCTCTTCGGCCTCGGAGTAGCCAATCCTCTAGTTTGTTTTTCTGCACCATAATGTTTGAGTAGTTAATGGCTCGGAAACAAGGAATGAGCTCTCAGTGTACGTTTAAAAGAATCCATGGTGAGTAATCCTTTGTGTTGTAAATAATCACCCAATAATTTATCTCCTTACAAGTATAGATTTGGAGTTTTTATTAAAGGGTGTCCTTCTAGCAGTCTTAAGAGGAATTAAAAGAGTGTTTTTGGAGACTATTTAGCTGGGGGAGAAAAATAAAAAGAATGTTCAAGGTGAGTGAAGTGAGACCCTGGGATGTATAAAACTATTTGCTGCAGGGCGGGGGGCCAGTCTTTTGTTAATTTAAAGGAATGAACATCTTGAGGCAATATTTTGAGGGAAAATATTGGCGAGTAGGTTTTTAAGTTGAAAAACTCACACTGTCCAACCTGTCTGCATGCGTATGCAGCAGCCCCCATGTTTGTGAACCAGAAACCCAATTTTATGAAAGGTTAAGTGCACCCTGCCAAAATGTTTTACATGTGAATGGAGACAGGATCAACTACATAATTTGTGGAGCCCATAGCAAAATGAAAATGTGAGTCCTCGTGTTTACAAATAATGAAGAATTTCAAAACAGTGATGGCGGAACATTAAACCAAGCAGGGCCCTCCTATGAGTGGGGCCCTATGTAGGTCACGTGCCCATGAAGTTGGCCCTAAGCACAGAGTTGCTTTTCCTGGGGGCTTGTAATAGATGTAGTCAGTGTGAAGAGATGAAAAGAATATGGGCTTTGCAATGGCACAAAAGCGGGTTTTAATCACAAGTATCTGCAATTTACAGTAGCAAGTCAGATAACCTCTCGAAGCTTCAGTTTCTTCATCTTCAAAATAGAGCTGTTACTCTTTAGCTCGCAGTGTTCCTGAAAGGGTTCGTAATGCTTTACTTACAGTGCTTCATGAGGAGAAAGTGTTAAATAGAAAGCGTTAGCTATGATGATGATTGAACAAGTGAGTTAAAAACCTGGAACTCTTTAATGACTGTCATTGTTTTCCAGAGCCTGTTCTTCCAGTAGATCTTATGACATTTATAGACTTCAAGCTTCTCTAAGACCACTTCTAGGGACACTAATAGAATCACTACTACATACCAGGAGTAGGAGTCGAGGACTAAAGAGTTGAAGATGAGACTTTCCTCTTCTTGAGTTGCTTTTCTTCGACTGGACACTGTATTCTCCAGGCTATTGTAATACAAGATTGATCTCGTTCTCTCACCTGACCATCACTCCTTATCAGCTTGTATTACTGACTTATGCTCCTTCACCAAACCTGTAGACACGGGAGAAGCTCTTCTCTTCTTTATTGACACCTTGACCTTGGCTTATGACACTGAATACCATCCATCTGCTGGTGACCCTTAAAGCTCAGGTGTTGTTTTGTGGGTGAGATGTATCTGTCAACTGTCCCGAAGTCTTCACTTGGCCAGCTAATAATTACCTCAAAAATATGGCCAAAATAGGAATACTGACTCTTACCTCCTCTATCCTGTATCAGGAAATGACACCACTGACCAGGAACTCAGACACTGGACACACAATAATATACTTACTCAGACATTTCTCATATTTTCTTCCTCAAAGGATTTTAATTTGTCTACTCTGCTTTTATGGTCATTTATGCTTACGAGCAATATTAGTGACGCTTATCACCCTCTCACCTGCTGATTGTTTTGACTTTCATTGCCTTCCATTTTGGGCTAGTCTAGTCTAGAAAATCAAGAGTAATTTATATCATTGAAATGACATGAGTACTCTCTTGGGAAGACAGAATGGCATTATCCCTCTGAAGTCAGGTCAGTAAGTAACCCTCTTAGCCGATTGCCAGCACCATGAGCTCATTAATGACCACATGGTGTCAGGACCTTGATTTCCTCTTTTAGAGGCCTGAAGGCAGTCAGACTCGATCATTGTAACGTCATCTAGGATTCAACTGGGAAGAGAAGTCACGATGATGCTTCTGTCAGTATCCAAAGGAAAGCAACTTAGTTCTAATTTGTCTCTTTTCTCATTCCCAGAATCTGAAGACTAAAGAGGCCTGCGTAGAATGACGGCATGCTCTGTTTTTACAATAGACATGTTTGGTGGTTAATTTGTAGTTGACCATCCAGGATTCAGATACTATACTCTTATAGGGAAAGGTGACATATGTTGGCCAGTCAGAATGATGGTTTCTTTTCTGTTATAAAGTAGCATTTATGCTGCAGTTTGGGAGAACAGTTTATATGAAAGATATCCTCTGGTCAGACTAGCCTACCCTGAGATCGCTGATTAATGGGTTGGAATAGAAGGTTCCCAGGTTTTTAATCTCACACCCTTCTCTTCTTGTACCCTATTCCCAACCTCGCTGCAGCCACATTGGACAGTCTGTGGTAAACAGATTGCCCTGGAGAGAAATCAGTAAATGTCCAGCAGTAAAGAATTAGAAAATCATCCTCCTGTTCATTGCATATCAGAAATGGTATTTCCTGGTGATTAGTACTGTTGAGAATCTTTTTATGTGCCTGTTGGCCATCTCTATGTCTTCTCTGGCAAAATGTCTATTTACATCCTCTGCCCAGTTTTTAATTGGATTTTTTTTTTTATATGAAGTTGTGTCAGTTCTTTATAAATTTTGGATATTAACCCCTTATCAGATATATGATTTGCAAATATCTTCTCCCATTTAGTAGGTTGCCTGTTCGTTTTGTCGATGGTTTCCTGTATATATACAGTATATATATACTGTGTATATATATATATATATATATTGTTTTTGTTTTCGTTGCTCTTGTCTAATAGAATAATAGAATATTACTCAGCCTTAAAATGAATGAAATCTTGCCTTTCATGACAACATGGTTGGACCTAGAGGGTATTATACTAAGTGAAATAAGTCACACATAGAAAAACAAATACCATATGATTTCTCTTTTATGTGGAATCTAAAAAACAAAACAAATGAATGAACAAAACAAAACAGAAACTCAGGATACGGGAAGCAACTTGGTAGTTAACAGAATGGGGAAGGGTTGGGGTGGGCAAAATAGGTAAAGAGGATTAAGAGGTACAGATTTTCAGTTCTAAAATAAATCGAGTCATGGGGATATAATGTACGGCATAGGGAATATAGTCAATAATATTATAATAACTTTGTATGGTGACTAGACTTAATGTGGTAATCATTTCATAACATATATAAATATCAAATCACTATGATATACACCTGAAACTAATAAGATAGTGTATGGCAATTATACTGCAATAAAAATAATAGTGTTTCCTTTTCAGCCTGGAGTAATCTGGGAATTGAAGTCAATTCTGTGCTGTTCTCCAGCTATGGGAGGTGTCCTGGACCATGTCTGGCTTTAAGATATGACATTTCTAGCAACGTCTGCCCTTGGGTTTCCTGTATGGTACCTTAGCTGATGCTGACTTATTGTTGTCATTAGCTTCATCTCCTGGGTCTTTTTGATCTATTATCCTTTCAGTTTCATTAGAAGGAGAGCTAACTCCTCAAAGGCAATCTCTGTGCCTTTTTACATCTTTGTGTTCCTAGTGCCTTGCACAGGGTAGTGATTAATGAAGTCTGAATGAATTAAAAAAAAAAGAAAGCTAACTTATAAATGAAAAAAATGCAAAAATACTTTCTATATCCCGTTTGGGGACAGCTTCTCTTATACAGTGGTGTCTTGGGGATACCCCAGCTTTGTTTTAATGCTGTGAAATTATTTCATTTAAACATCATCGCGAGTTAGCTTATCTTATTCTAATTTTTTGATGAGGAATTTAAGAGTGAGTGAGAGTATAGATTATAAGCGATATTGCCAATACTCATATATTGATATCTCTAATATTATTTATTTATTTATTTTGTTTATTTTTAAACCAAATCTGACACAATAGAGACACTGGGTTTGTATGAAATGTGATGTGCTCATGTGTGGCAAGGTGCTTTTAGTATTCAGAGTTCTTGGGCACACATCAAATATTGACACGATGCCCGTTTCAGGCACTCAAGGGCACAAAGTAACAAGGTGGCAAGGGGAGGAGCCCATGTCGCTACCAGCTCGGAGGCTTCTAAGTTATTTTGGAGAATTGGCATGATAACTCTTATTTCCGGATTTCCAGTTTTGTGACATTTCACAGTTTTCAACAGTTGGGAAAGCTTTCTTATTGGCTCATTAGGCTTTTCCATTTTGGGGTCTACCGGTGATTAGGATTTGCTTTGGACCACATATCCAAATAGTAGTTTCATCACATTGGGGTTTATTTCCCCTGCTTATCGAAATTGCCCGAGTCAGTTCCGTTATTCCTTGAAGCGGCCAAGGACTCAGACTCCTTTCTGTTTTCACTCTGCCATACTTTGGTTTTGTTTTCATCCTCAAGATAGCTCTTTATCCTAGCACCACATCTGCATTCTAGCCAAGAAAGAGGGGATAGGAAAAAAAGGAAAACAAAAAGCGACACAAGCAATCCAAATAACTGTGTCTTCTCCTTTTAAAAACTTAGGGTCTCAATGGCCAGAAGAGTGACACAGGACCACCTCAGTTTGCCATAGAATCTGGCACACTGCTACTTCATACAAAGTAGAGTTCTGTAACTGAGGAAGAACAGAGAGAGGATGCTGCATAGTGTTTGCCATAGTCTACCCTGGTAAACAACATCCATACATACCCTTGTTTTCAGACCTACGTCACCACCCCTGGCATTTCATTCAGTTATAACTTACAACTCAAAGTCCAGAGTATTTTCAGGTTCTTGAGTTCCCATAATGAAGAAATTTATTTTTCTGCATCCTACACATGTGAATTCCCAGTTGTGGAGAAGGAAGAGGGTGATAATAACCCTAATTGTAGTAAAACTACAATTCAGAAAAGAGGAGAATCAAAGACACACCAGGCAGAAACACTCATCAGATCCTCTGGGTGGGAGGAGCGATGCCTTCCTGTCCTAGTGCACTTACGGCCTAAGTGGATTGTGGCCCCTGGCTCTGCCTGCTGGACTATAGTCCTTGTCCATTATCCTCCAAGGCCAAAATTGAGGAGGGTTTTGGAAAGGACGTCATTTGTGTGGCTTCACTGTTTCTGTGGCCTAATTCTTGCTCATAGAAGCTAAGGATCTAGGGATTATTTTACAGGATAAATAGTCATAGACCATAGGTGGCCAGATCTGGAGTTTCTTTGGCAAAAAGTTCCCTCAGAGTTCTTGGCAGGTTTCTAGCCTATTCATTACCTTTGATATTAATAATAGTGCACATCTCGTTTAGATGTTTTTAAGCCTGAAGATTCTTCCCTGTTATCTATGAGTCTTTGTGGTCTGACCGCCAAACTGCCTCTTAGCTTAATGGTTTCTGTTCTGAGGCAATTCAGAACAGTAGGCTTAAGTGGCAGGACAGTTTCTTAAGCCCCCCGAACACCAGCAGGTTGGCCTCTTCTCCCTTGCAGAGATCTATTAATGAAAGGTGTTTGTGGGAAGGCCTGCAGTTTTGTGCCTGCCCCTTTTATCATTTTTATTTTAGGGTCATGGAAGAGCCTGACTGTTTTCCAACTGCAAGATTTCAAATTGTGGGACTCCAGCTTAACTGAAATTGCATATTTACTTCCTTCACTCTGATGCAGAACAGGGTAACTTTTCCTGAGTGGTGGGGAGACCAAGCCCTGCACGGAGAGAAGAAGAGGGTCTTGGCAGAGAAAATAGAAAGAGTTCAGCACACAGGCCAAAGTTAGAGTCGAAAGGAAAGTTTATTAGAAGAGGGATAACATTCCACAGACAGAGCATGGTCTCGTTGCAGAGGCAGAGACTGAGAGAGCCTAAGAGAGACTCAGAGGGACGGAGACAATAGAGACGAGGTCAGTGAGAGAGACAGAGTAAAGACACTGAGAGTAAAGGCAGTGAGACAGACCCCTAGTGTTCTGTTTATATATCGTTCTTCAGTTCCTGTGAGTTACAGTTTAAAGACTTTACGTACTCATTTCATTCGATATGGACATACAGTGAGGAAGCGGGAGGGGAAGAGTGTAAAGCTGTCAAGGTAGGAATATTAAGCATGACAGGCCTGCTGGCAGTTCCCAGCCTTTAATCCATAGGTTCCGCTATGGTTTTACCCATAGGGAATGAATGAGTTTATTTGTGTAGGGCAGCCACTTAAAGACTCTGTTTTTTCCTGTTGCCCCTACACGGTGTGGTGAAGTGGGTCGTTAGCGATCTCAGCAGAAAGCCTTTGCTCTGCAGGTGTCCTCCTGGCCTGACTGCAGAGCTGATCAGCATAGTGCAGTCTCTGGATGTAGTAGCTTGATTTAACATTTTAGTTCTCTCGCCTCTTCCCTGCATTACCTCCTTGTACTCTTACTAACTCCAGATTAATTTTATCTGTCTCTTTCTAATGTTGCCGAATGTGGCAAGAAGGACTTTGCACACACTTCCTCTTTTGGACATCACATGTGCCACCTTGGGTGTTAATGGCCTGTCCTATCTCCCAGACTCTCAGCTCAACCTCGGCCACCTCCACAACCATCCAGCCGCATGTGTTATAGTCTGGCTCCTTCTCATACTTGGATATTGGCTTGAGATGCCCACACTATAAGTTGCAGGCTATGACTTCTTGGGTGCTGCTGAAGGGGCCATGTGATTTATAAATCCCAGAAATGTGGGGGAATTACCTTTTCATGGGAATGAGTTTTGTCCAGTGGGTAGCTGGTGGCAGCGGGGAAAAGGCACACAAATTCCCCTCCTTCTTCTTTCCAGTGGACACCTCTGAGCCACAGTTGCATCATACAGCCTAACTGGGGAAGTTGCCATCACTTAGTACATACAAACATCTAGATACCAGTTGTGTGTTGTAGCTTCTTATACTGTGATCATTACCATGGTAATTGAGCACGTTGCATTGTTCCCCGTACTTGCCTCACTCACTTCTCTTTTCCTTCATTCTGGACTGGGATTTTATCTCTCAGATAAAGCAGAAGCACCTACTCCCGTCTGATCCTCTGTTTTCTAGGAAAACTGAGATAATACATTGACATTCTGACTTTTTCTTATTGTTTCCCATAAAACTAAGGACTTGGTCGACCACTGGCCTGCAACCTAATGCGTAGCAGTCAAAAGTTTGAGCAAATAGTTTGCCATGGCACAGAGAGGATGGATCTTCAGCCTTCTGACAAGCAAAATCTGGGTCCCCACTTCCCAAAGGCCCATTTAGTTTCTCCACAGCTGGAAGAAGTTGCTGTTAAAGTACAGTAGTCTCCCCTTCTCTGTGGTCTCACTTTCCATGGTTTCAGTTCCCCGCCAGCACCTGCAGTTGGAAAATTCCAGAAATAAACAATTTATAAGTTTTATATTACGCACCATTCTGAGTAGCGCGATGGAATCTCTCCCCCTCCTGCTTAGTCCCACCCTTGATGTGAATCATCCGTTTGTCTAGTGAGTCCATGCTCCCCTCCCGTTAGTCACTTAGTAGATATCTCGATTATCAGACCCACTACTGAGGTATTGCAGTGCTTGTGTGCAGGTAACTCTTATTTTACTTACTAATAGCCCCGAAACATAAGAGTAGTGATGCTAACAATTTGGATATGGCAAAGAGAAGCTGTTGTGGAAAGGTATTTATATAAAGGAAAAAACAGTGTGTATAGGTTTCGGTACTATCCACGGTTTCAGGCATCCACTGGGGGTCTTGAAACATATCCCTCATAGATAAGAAGGGAACTGCTGTTCTAAAACACAAAGCTTTTCCCTTTCTTCCTCAGTTTTCATCTCAACTTAAGTAATGCCAGTTTTAAATGCAAGTATAAGAGCGTTTAACTTGTTCCGTGGAATCGCTGAAATAACACAATTTGCATTTCATTACTCATACATGTGTAATCATGCGTGCACCACTTAATGAGGGTTTTATGTTCTGAAGAACATGTTATTAGATGATTTCGTAACGTGCAAACATCGTAGAGTGCACTTACCAAACCTAGATGGAGCCTACTGCACATCTAGGCTGTGTAGCTCACTGCTCTCAGGCTACAAGCCCGTACAGAATCTTACTGGACTAAATGCTGTAGGCAATTGTAACACAATGGTCAATAAAGGTTCGTTTATACTAGCATCACCAGAAACACACGAGCAGTGCGTTTCATGACAATGTTGTGATAACTCTGAAGTAGAAAATAGGAATTTTTCAGCTCTGTTATAATCTTAAAGGATCACTGTCATATAGGCGGTCTTTTGTAGACTGAAATGTTATTATTCGGTGCATGGTTATGTGTATATGTGTGTGTATACATGTAGTTGTTATGTATAATATATATTAATATATATAACAAATATTATAGATGGTATTCTGTATTTATGTAATGTATGTTTCATATATATCATATGTATCAATATATAATATATATTACATATGTATAATTCTGTATTATAATGTACATTATATATTACATATACATTATTTTATATTTCCACTGTTCTGGTAAGAAAAAAATTTATATATATGTGTGTGTATGTGTGTGTGTGTGTGTGTGTATAAAGTATATATTACATACATACATATGTACATATAATATAGCTATAATTTTTTTCTTACCAGAACTGTGGAAATACAGACTAATGGTAACTCAAGTGTTTTTACTTTTATTTTATTTCCTGATACATCTATATTCTACTAATATTCTGCCCTTTTGTCTTACTCATGAGTAAGGAAGGACTAAAAGGAAAAGGAGCTATGGGTTATCCTGTCTTTCCTTTTCACTCCGTGTCTGCTTGGTTTGCCATAATAAAATGCCATAGACTGGATGGCTTAGCAGAAATTGCTTTTCTCACAGTTCTGGAGGCTGGAAGTCTGAGCTCAGAGTGCTAGCAGGTTTGAAGTTTTGGTGAGGGCTCTTTTCTTGCTCGCTGATGGTCACCTTCTTGCTGTGTTCTCACATGCAGAGAAAGAAAAATTTCTTTCTCTTTCTTTTTCTTAAAAGGCCACAGTTTTATTAAATTAGAGCCCCACCCTTATGACCTCATTTAGCTGTAATTACCTCCTGAAGACCCTATCTCCAGATACTATCACATTGGGGGTTAAGGATTCAATGTATGAGTTTGGAAGACACATGATTCAGTCCATAGCATTCTGTTTCCGTTTTCAGCATAAATGATGAGATAGTTCAAAGAAGTAACATAAGTGAGAAAAGATATGATAGGGTTCTTTGGTCATCTATTTTTTTCTTTGAATGCCATTGCCTTCTTTCTACATTAAAAAAATGCTGATTTAAATAGAGTGGGCTTTTGGAGCTGTCAGTGCCTCCCCCTCAACCTACTTATACAGATTTAAATAAAACACATTTATCTTGTACATTTTATCTGTTTCTTTGAACATCTATGTGTTGTGGGCCGACTGGAATCCTGTGCTCCTGGGCATTGGTATGTGCAAATGGTTGGCAAGGAACAACACACCTGCTGTGTCCATCTTCTCTGTTAACATACACGCTCCATTGTCTCATCAGACTTTACTTACAGAACACAAGTTCAAACAAAAAAAATATTAAAAATGTCAAGAAAAGAATAGCAGAGCATTAAACCAAGAATCGGGCTCTTCTGGGCCCTCTTGAAGGCAGTCCTCCTCCTTCTAAATTAAACAAAACCAAATTTTAGATTCTCTTGCTTGCTACATCTTTTTTGGTACCAAGAGTGTTTGGCTCTAGGTAGCAGAAAACTAAAAATTGCTAATTACAGAGGAGTTTATTTCTCTTAGGTAACAATAAGTCTGAGGTGGTCAGTTTAGTCTCCACAAGATCATCATGAAATCAGTGTATTTGTATCACTTTGCAACACCCTTTCTAGACTGTGGCTTTTAACCCCTCGGTGGCTCCTGCCCTTCTAAGAATCAAAACTGTATGGTAGAAAGGAAGAATGAGGAAAGTAAAAACAAACAAACAAACAAACAAACAAAAGACAAAAGAAAAAAAAAAACTCCAGCCATTTCATCTTTCATCTAAAATAACTTGCCATTTTATTTTTTATTTTTGGAAGTTCTAATTAGCAACTTTGGCTTATCTCTCATTGGCCATGATTATATTACTTGGCCATAATTTGCTGCAAGGGAACCCAGGAGAGTTAATATTTTTAACAGAGCTTTCAAAACAAAATCAATGTTCTGTTGTTAAGAAAAAAGTGCAGAATGGATAATGGGTAGGACATAAATATGATCTGTCTATCAAAACACTCCCAAATTTGGTAGCATACTACAATAACTATTTAATGATGCTTCTAGAATCTGTGTGTCTAGGGTTCAGACGGGGCTTAATGGGTCTGGCTTGGCTCTACACTATTTAGAGCCTCAGTTGAAAAGACTCAAATACCTGGGGGTGACTCCAAATACCTGCTGGAACTCTCAGGAATTCATCCTTGCGATGTGTATTGGTTAGGGTTCTCCAGGGAAACAGAAACAGTAGTATAGAGAGATACATAGAGATAGGGATTTTATCTTTGGTGGGATAAAGGTTTTATCATTATATCTATCTATCTAACAAGAATTTATTATAAGGAATTGGCTCATATGATTATGGAAGCTGAGTAGTTCCACAATCTGTCATGTGCAAGATGGTGACCCAGGAAAGCCAGTGGTATGGTTCAAAGAAATGGGGAGCCAATGGCATATATTCCAATCTGTGTCCGAAGGCTGGAGAACCAGGAGCGCTGAAGACAGGAAGTGGTCAATGCCCCAGCCCACACAGTCAGGCAGGGAGCAAATTCAACCTTCGTCCACCGTTTTGTTCTACTCAGGCCCTCGGTAGGTTGGATGGTACCTGGCCACGTTGGGAGGGCCAGCTGCTTTGCTCAGTTCACCGGTTCAAAGGCTAATTTCTTCTGGAAACACTAAGAAATGTTTATTCAGCTATCTGGGCACCCTGAGATCCAGTCAAGTTGACACATAAAATTAGCCTTTGTGGGATGGGATGACTCAAAGATGGCTCCAACTGGGACTGTCAACTAGAGAGAAAGCCAGTCTGTGTGGCTCTCTGTGTGCCCTGGGCTTTTCTCAGTATGAGGGCTGGGTTCTGA
This sequence comes from Pteropus medius, assembly GCF_902729225.1. Lineage (NCBI taxonomy): Eukaryota > Metazoa > Chordata > Mammalia > Chiroptera > Pteropodidae > Pteropus > Pteropus medius. Next base: position 16,712,724 of record NW_024340696.1, on the reverse strand, counting down.
GAAAAAATGCTCTAAGAGACTAGGGCAGAAACTGTATGGCCTTTTCTGACCTAGACTTCAAGTTCATGAATGTTACCAGTTCTAAGTAATTCATTAAGGTCAGACCAGATTCAAGGGGAGGAGAACTCCACCTCTTGATGAGGGGTGGCAGGGTCACACTGTAGAAGAAGAGCATGTGGAGTGGGAGATATTGTTGGAGCCATCTGCCACAGTCAGCTACAGGGTTCAAGGATCAATGAGGTGGCTATAAAGGTACATTATTTTCTTTGCTTTCATGTGATTCAGATCTCTGGAGGGAAAAGCTGAGCAAGGATGGAAATGTGAGTTTTTACAGGGCATTTCACCTGGTCAGAAAAATAAAATGCCCAGTGTCTAACTACTCTCTAGACTCTTTTTTTGTTGATTTTCTTAAAAGCTTTCGAAAAAAAAATTACATCCAGTAGTATCCACTGTTTTTGGTGTATGCAGTTCTATGGATTTTAACACTCGAGTATCAGATTCTCGTTACCACTACTGAAGATAGGATATAAAACAATTCCAGTACCCCCAAGTAATGCTCCTGTGATGTCCCTTTATACTTATTTCCTCTCCTACTTCTCGCCCTGGAAACCTCTTATCTCCAGGTAAAAATCGCTTTGTTTAGTTGTCTTCAGAATATGCTGTATATGTCCTAGGGGATTCACAAGATGACAGAAAGGGGGAAAAAGAAAGTAACAGAACTTATATTACTATTTTTTATCTCATCTGTTCATATTTCAATTTTTGTTTATGTTTTAAAATGCACATAATATATTAGCACTGTGGTACACATATATGATTTATAAATACAGTAGTCTCCTTCTTATCCACAGTTTTGCTTTTCATGGTTTCATTTCTCTGTGGTCAACTGCAGTCTGAAAATATTAAATAAAAATGTTCAGAAATAAACAATTCATAAGTTTAAAATTGCATGCCATTCTGAGTAGCGTGATGAAATCTCGTGCTGTCTCTTTCCACCCCTTTGTCTAGCATATCTACCTCACTTCATCTCAGTATGTAGGTGTGGTATCATCTCACAATATCACAAGATGGGTGAATACAGCACCATAAGATATTTTGAGAGAGATTGCATTTACGTAACTTTTATTATGCTATATTGGTATAATTGTTCTATTTTATTAGTAGTTATTGTTAATCTCTTATTATGCCTAATGTAAAATTAAATTTTATATAGGTATGTCTGAATAGGAAAAATATAGTATATATAGGGTTTCAGTACTATTCATGTTTTCAGGTATCCACTGGGGGTCTTGGAACATATCCTCCATGGATAAGGAGGGACTACTATAAATAAACATTGGGAAGGTTGTTAAAAAATTGATTACTGATAAAAATAAGCAACTAAAATTTTTTTAGGCTACTGGCTTAGATTAGCATCGAAAGCAATTTCCTTGGGGAGTAAAAGTGGCATAGTTGTTTACACAGGGACTTTTCCTTAGGCAAGAGAATAGTGAATGAAGGACAAGGAGGCTAAAGGAAAAGTATAGCTCTCTGAGTTGGGGCTCGAATTCCTCAAATGAGGTTGTAAATGATTCTTTATTTGCTTGAGTTTTGCTTTCCTGGATCGGTTATTTCCTCCATGGAAACGGGCCATTTCTGTCATTCATTCAAGTATATGCCTTGGCATGGTTTTAGGAGCCAAGGATATAGGAGAGAACAAGACAGTTAACATCTTGTCTCTCCTGAAGTGTACTTTGTAGAGTAAGAAAGAGTAAACAAGCATCAAGAAAATTTCAGGTAGTAGTAAGTTCTATGAAGAAATTATACGAGGGTAATGAGATAGAGGGGTACAATATTAAGTTAGATATCAATGAAAGATCTCTCTGAGAAGGTCCCAGCTGAGCCGAAACCGGAATGATAACAAGGAGTCAGCCACATGCATATCGGACAGGTTTGGGAATTTGATAGCAGATAAGCATGATGCAAGGATTTTCGTTTGTTTATTGATTGATTTTTTAAAATATATAAAGCCTAGAGTGGAGGCAAATCTTATAGAAAGCCTCCATGCCCAGAAACCTGGGGGTCAGTTGAGGATAATAAACAATTTCACAGGGTGTCTAGACAGAGAGGGCCTGAAACTGCCACATTAGCTTTTCTATGGCCCCAGAGTATAGTGAGAAAATATCCAACCATTTTTAACACCTTTCTAAAAGGGACTTGGAAATAACTGGTGGATCTGGAGAGGCCTCAGGGTCACTACATGGATGACTTGGTGACCTGGGTGGCTTGATTGGAACCTGTGTCTCAGTGAGTGCCAGTGTGGAGCCTGTGGCCCTCGAACGTCATGTTCATTCCACTGGGCATTGGAGGTAGAATGGTAAATGAGTCAGTCCCCTTACAGCCCTTCTAGTTCTGTCCTCACCCTGTGAGGGTCACCATCACCTTGTATGTCATTTTGGGACCTACAGGAGGCATATGCAGAGAGAAAATTAAAGATGCAAAAGATATTTTTTGGAGGTCAAACCCACAAAGGACAAAAGAGGAGAAGGAATAGTAGTAGGCAGAGATTGTCTTCAAATTATGATGGGGGTCTGACATGTGTGAATGGAGAGGAAGAAGGATTAGTTTGGAAGGTCCTCAGACTTCAGTGAAACTCTGGGAAAGTCCTATTTGGCTCAATAATTATTCATTAGAGAAATCCATTACTGGGCAAAAATTGCCAGGTTCTAGAAGGTGCACGGTGTTCAGGGAGAGCACGGCTTGGGCCCAAATGCTGCAGGATTGCAAAGGCACTGCGGCCGGGGCTGTCAGCTAACTGCGCTCCTCCCAGCCAGTTCTTTCTTGGAGAGCCGAGAAGTGCATCTCCATGGCTGCTGTACCTTGTCCTCGGCATGCATCCCCCTTGCCAGCTTCTGTGGATATTTTTATGTTGAGAATGCCACCCCCTGGGCCCCTGCTCCTTCTCCAAATTAATTTAATGAGCTTCTCAGAAAGGAACTGTGGAGCGGTTTTGTTCTTACTGATACTCATCTCAAGGAACATCATTAATTACCAAGACAAAATTCATGCCATTAACTTTTATTAATTAATTAGGTTTTTTTGTGTGTAGTTTGGAATTATGGAGGGTGGAGATTCTGACTATGAACTCAAATCAGCAAATGCAAGCTGTGAATGATGTGAGTGGGTTGGAAACTTCTGTGATGGGCGCTTAGGGCCCAAAATGGTAAAGGGACACAGACACACATGCTGTGGGAACAAGGTGATAGAGACACCTGGGATCACTTGGAAGTGTTCAAGCAGCACTAGTAGGGTGTTTAAGTTCTGAGGAATAAAGCAAATGGGGAAGAGGGCTAGGTTTGGGGTTAGCGTTAGAGTCTTACAGCTGGACTGAGCCTGTGGAAGGGTGCAAACTAGCCCCGGTTGTGGGTAAGGGTTAATGGCATGCCCTTTACCTCTACCTAGAAGCTTTCACCCATCCTAGAGCACAGTGCCAGTACCTCGCCTACAGGTCCAGATAAACCCGCCCTGTAGCAAATGTTTCTTACAGTTGCTGCCTACTCGAGATCCACTTTTAGTGCCTGATAACTCTGGTTCGACTTTCTTTTTGTCTTGTCTTTTCCCTGAAGTCGATGGCCAAGTTATTTCCTATTCTTTTTTCTTTTTTCAAATGCCATTAATGATTCTTCGAAGTAACACATACTCGACCCACTGGTGACCAGAAGTCTCCAACCGGCTTTCTGATCTTGCTTGAGAAATATATGGATTTCTCAAATAAGTCAGCAGAGTGGCACTGGAAAGAGAAAGAGAAGAAAAGAAAATAAATTGAGTCTGAATGGTGGCAAAACAAATGCCATGTTAACTCAAGCATTCAATATATAGAAGAAGTTGTCTGATTTCATGGTAATTAAACTTTAAAGAGAGGCTTGTCTGGCCTCAGGTAAACATACGTAACGATTTTTCGTCCACAATAAGATTAGTACATGAGATTTCTCACTGAGACTTTCAGTTTAAGCTGTCGAGTCCTGAGTAGGAAAATTTGGTTTCCTTTTAATCTGTTTTCTTTGGTTAGAAGTGCGTGAGAGTAATGTGGGAAAAAAGAATGTTAGTGTTTGCAGTGATAAGGGAGGGGTCTGGGCCAGGATACTACTCGAAGGAAAATAAATCAAACAATTCGAGGGGTTAGCAATCTTACATAACATCCACGCCAACCTCTCGTTTAGCAGATGTGGAAACTGAGACTCAGAGAAGCTAAGCAGCAGAAAAATGGAGCAGAAAGAAAATTGGAGCCAGAAGAACTGAGTTCAGGTACCAGCTGTGACAGTAATGATCTCTGTGACTTAGTTTTGATACCGGTACCCTTACCCTGTGACCTGACCTTCTGAGGCTTCTGGAGGCAATGTGGAAAACTCAAGGCCACACATGACTTTCCGAGTCTTAGGCAGAATTCCTGATATTTGCTGGCATTTTGAATGTAAATATAGATGTAGATTAAATCCCCTCTGCACGTTGCTACATCCCGTGCCGTTCAGGCTCTCTGATCCCCGAAACAACTCACACGCAGTTCTAATGAGAGCTTGGCAAATTCAATTTTTGTTCCTGGTCTGAAAGTGTTTCTCTTGATGTTCTCATTCTTGGATGTTGATATACATGGGTCAATTAACATTTAAAAGCTGCCATCTGGATTCTTGGCTTTAAAACAAGTACTCCCCTCATACCTAGCACCAATAGATAGGCCTACATAACAAATGTAGGGATGGTCCAAAAAGAACTAAATTAGATTATCTAACTAACACTAAAAAAATTAGTGTTTAACGTGAAAGAACTGAAATACATTGGAGTGATAACAGTGTGACAGGGAGCAAGACAGAAGGGACACTAGGCTGGTGCTGACCACAGACCTCTGCCTTGTAAGGTGGACAGTGACTGTTGCTCACACCCATTACATTACAGTCCCCAGAGTGTTAAGCCTTTTCCACATATGTGACTTCTCACAGCTGACAAGTCTTCATCTTCTAGTTGGCAATCATGCCCATCGTGGCTAAGGCTGTTACAAGAATGAAATTCAGTGGTGGCTTTATAAGTCGAAAGTGCTGTTAAAGTAGTAAATGGTTTGGTAGCTAGTTAGTAGCACGAGACTAGAACTGAGGCTACCCGACAACTGATTTTGGTCTTTTTTTTATAGAGCTGGGGAGAAAATTGTGAATAAGGATGAGTTGTATAGAAGACATGGAGACAAAGTCAGCACTGGCACCATAGCATCTTTCTTGGAAAGACAATGAAAAGTTTTAGTGTACAATGTTATTCTAGTCGTAGTTAAAGGTTTGGAAACCACGAGTCTGTGCTCTGAAGGGAAACCACAGTGAACAAGTTGAACTCCTTGGAGTGGACACATTCACCAGATCCAGGCACAGAGCTGATTTGTTTCTCTTCCTCCCAAGTGAGGCTGAGGCAGGGGGTGACTGTGGAGTCACTTAAAGACTGGAGATATTAAAGCATGAATTCTCATAAACAAAACTCGAAGATTTCCTGAGAACAGAAAGCAAGATCAGCTGGCAAGAGAAAAACAAGAGTCTATTACTAATCCTAAGTAATATTTTCCCAACTATCATTCAGATAGCATCATATTTCATTTTTCTGCTTCAACCTCTAATTCTTTAGAGAGGACCCTGGAAATCCATCTGCCATTCTGTGAGATGGAATCCGGGACACAATGACGATCATTATTATTATCACTGAAGATAAAGAAATCTGTCAATTTCACTAGGTCCTGCTGCCTGCATAATAACTCAAGCTCCGTCTTGGTCATCTACTTTAAGGAACAGTATAATGACATTGCTGGAAATTACATATATCTACTTACTCCAAAACCAACAGCTCTTAGTTCAGCTTTAATAGATCGAATTCTATTTTAAAAGTTATGAGAACAAGGACTTATTACTTTTGAGAGCTAGGGAGACTTACCTACAAAAGTGGAACTAAGAAGTTCACTGCTCAGTGAGTACCAGTTTGCTTCTGGGAAATGGCATGTGATTTCTGAATGGTGTTCTATCTTACAAAACTTTAGCACAACATTTCCAGTTATTAAACAATGGCCCAAGGCATGTCGATTGTCAGTTTGTCAATTGTCAGTTTACTTCATGTTTGCTTATGTGGGAACTGAGAGAGTACATACAGTTCTTAGGAACACCATGACTCTTAACTTCATCTCCCATGTTCATCCAGCCCGAATACATTCATTGAACACCTCGTTTATACAAAGCATCGTGTTCAGCGCTGAGGGTAGAAAATGAATAAGACCTTATCTTCTTACTTGAGTATGTCTAACAGATGAACAAGTGTCAATTTTCTTCTCTTCTGGAGGCGGGATGCACAGAGTTTCTATAAAAGATGCTAAATTCCTAGAAGTCTTCTGTTTTTAAAATGCCTTTATCTGTGAGGTTTTCAAGCCAAGTATCCAGACAGAATTATCCTTGATTATGTCTGTCTGTGTGCCATCTGATTGTAGCTATTGAATCCAGAAGCCTGCAATGAATGGTTAAGCCCATGTAATGTTATGTGGTGAATGCTATAAGAGATATATGTACAGAGACCAATGGAAGCACAGAAAAGAGAGTTTGGTAATAGAGGAAAAAATAGTTGAGCCTGGTCTTAAAAGGTGAGTTAGATTTTTCCAGGTAAAAATGGGGAGAAAGGTATCCAGAGAGGAGTATCCTGTGTGAAGATACAGAGGTATGAGAGTATGGCATATTTGGGCATTTTGTTAGTAACTAGCGTAGGATATTGGTAGGAGCTAATACTAGGTGAGTAGCCTAGGGGCCAGTTTGTGAAGGGGATGCTGTTTCTGTATTAGGTTATCTTTGTCTTATTCATTCTGTTCATATCTTCTTGGCTGATGGGAAAATTGAGGAATTATAAACTCTCCTAATAGTGTATAATTCAAGATAAACATGGGGTTCTAAGTATCAGTGTATTTGATATTCCAGATGGAACTCAATTTCTTCACTCTCTTGCCCACCCCTCCTCCATACCTTCTTCCGTGCAAGTCACATACCATTCCAAGTCGTTTGCATTTCCTCATGGGTACTGTACCGCTTTTATCAGGAATCACGTTTCCACTTAAAAATTTATCCTATGAACCGAAGTATCAAAGCAGAAAGAAAAAGTTAATAAATTTATCAAGTTCTTCATGCACGGCTTTTTCTAATTAAAGATGATGTTTCGAAATAAAGCTGTTAAAATGTTGATAAAAAGAAATGTCAAGATGCAGGTTGAAAGCAAGACAGATGAAATATTTAGAGGCTCTTCAAATGGAAGTGCTATTTCTCTGCCAAATAAGGTAAAGCCCTACCCCAACGCTGGCTTGTCCCAGTACTAGAAAGTTGTTGTACTTCTGACATGCCTGTGTATTTTCAGTTAAATGTATATTTGGCTTATGAATTTAGTCCCGAACTTAAAAAAAAAAGCTAGATGTTCTAGAACTCTTCAGCCTTTTTCAGGAAACACCTGCACTTAATATAAATGATGCCATACCCCTAGAAGTCTCATGTTGGGATCTAGCTGCTTTCTCAATGTTTTTCTCCATATGCTTCCCGAATAAGAACAATTATATCATAGGGAGTGTGTGTGTGTGTGTGTGTGTGTGTGTGTGTGTGTGTGTGTGTGAGAGAGAGAGAGAGAGAGAATATGAATGAATGAGAATCCAGTTGTCTGCACATTTACTCCTATTAGTTAAGGTGGCCTCTGGCTCTTTTCTTTCCACAATTCCTTAGTCCATGAGGTTGCGATTTTCCACTCTCTCATCCTGTTTGAACCTTCCTTTCATGAAACACTCTTTAGTGACTCATCTACCAAATCTGGCTTTCGATCCTGTTATTTTACTAAAGATATTACGTACTCACCTTTTCCTAGGGGAACCTCCTGCATCGCCTAGTCTTGAAGATTGAAGGCTGCAAGGGGTCCATGTTGTAAGGAGAAAATTTGAAATTTAATGGTGTAATGTTTGTAAAATAGTGTCTCTATTAAATAGTCCAATCAACCTTTTCTCTGTACACCATTCTTGCTCTTAGGACTATAGTAAAAGTCTTGACCTTTACACATCTGTGAGACTTAAAAAAAAAGGGAGGGAGTAGGAAAAAAAAAACTCACCTTTTTTTTTTTTTTTACGTTCCCTCAACAACTGCTGGTGGAGTCCGGCGTTCCTCCTTGAGCTTCTCTTTCATTCCAAGTCCACTTATATGCCAGCACCCACCATAGGGAATGGCTGTGTTGACTGCACGATTATTTCATAGTGGTCTGTGAGTCTCTCGAGGGCAGACGACAGATTCTGTTTGTATTTCCTGGCATACAGTAGAGAGTAATCAAGTATTTAATGGGTTAAATTGAAGATGGTTAAATGTGTAGAATTACCTGGGTTCATAAGTAATTAAATATATACTAAAAGAATATTGGCTGGTCTATTAGCATTGATTTTGAACTGTCTGTGAGATAATTCTAGGCTCAGACTTCTACTTTTCTCTTTCCACTAGTGATTAGAATGAAGACATAACTCATTGATTACATTATGGAGTGAAAGAAAGCTGGAAGAGAAAATCAGTACACTGTTTGAGAGTCAGAATTCACAAAGAGAGAGGAATAATGATCAACCAGATGTAATAATATAAATATAAAATACTGTAGGTTTTTAAAGATCAACTGCATTACGAACTAGGGGAGATAGATCTTAAAGTATCTGTGGCCTTTTGAGCCACGCTTCTCTTGCTCAGGCCTGCTTCCACATCGGGAAGTGTACTTTCCCTTTTAATAAAACTTTTCTTTTTTACTGTAAAAAATAAAAGTATTTGTTAAAGATCTTGCCAGAGCTTTAATTGATAAGCTTATTTTGTACCAAAGTATGATGCATCTTTTACTCTATTTTATATTTAATGCAATGGTGGGGTATTATTTATAGAAATAAAAGAAAGATATGCGCAAAGTATATGCATACTGTGTGCCTCGCTGATGAGATCACTGATGAAATATTGGATGCAGTTCCCCACATAATATTTTAAAAGGATAATGCTGGAATAAGTAGAAGAAAACGTGTGTGGAAACTACATTTTTATGAGAATTGAGAGGAGATTGGGGCTAGACCACAGAAGAAATGTCCTCACAAGGTAAGCAATGGTTGGACTTTCTAGCACTTGAATGCTGGTTGTATTAAAGGATAATTCAGCTTCTGTTACATAGCCCAAAGAATGAAAGTCAAGAGCAAACAGATGCTGGGTCACTATAGGAAATCTGTAGCAATTAGGTATTTCCATCGATGAAATGACAACTTTGAGATAGTCTTTACACACCTCACTGGAAGAGTTTAACCTGAGAACAGGATGGTTGTTGTCACACGGAATCCCTGATATGCATAGATGATTGAATTCAGAGCTCTGAGGTGGTCTCTGATTCAAAGACAGGGTGCTTCTTCTGTGTATGCTTCATTGCTTAGTGAAACAGTACTCTGTGGTTGTAGATGGACAGAAAGGCCCTTTTGACCAAGTGGCAGAAATGATGGAGAGAGCTGAATAGCTTAGAATAGACCTTCCTGGATTTCCTTGACCCTTCACTCTGTATTCAGACCACATAAGGGCCAAGATCTGGGCTGCTGGACAGTAATTCATGTGAAAAAGAAGGAAATAACTCCTTGGTGGCTGTGAACTGTGAGTAAGAATGATGATGCTACTCTGTGTTCCATGACTCTGTACTTGGAGAAATAACGGGACTTGATCAATGGGAATGTTTTGGGAGGGAGGAAGGGAAACCAATGATGAAGAGGTAAGTGTGGGTCTCGTCTGGGAGAATGATGATGTTTTAGCCCCAGGGTCCATGGCTATGAGCTCGGCAGGTGAATCTGGGACAATTGATGGCTTCTGACACACAGGCAGTTGCAGTAATTCGGAGCTATGTGCCATGGCCAAGCAGCTCTCGTTGCTGCAGACAGCTTCATTACTGTGGACCCATCCTTCACTGAGGAGCAGACCTCCTTCCATCAGCCAAAGACAAATGAGAAAATCACCCAGGCTCTACATGTTTTCAGTATTACCCTCTCTCCTATCCAGACCAGCTTTGGTTTATGTATTCTGCTACCTTCCCCCTGATCTATGGTGCAGAAGGCACCTGATATCACCCAGACCTTGGATGATATGTGAGACGTGGACAGGAGGACCTCCTCAAAGGACTCAGCAGATTGTGAATCTCTGCAGCAAAGAATGACAGGCTGGCTGCTTTTGGGGATAGGCAGAAGTTCATGCTGCTTTAATTTATCAAAAGCAATTCTATCCCCATTTCTGAGCATGGAGTGAATAGAACATCTTCCAAGAATCAGAATGGGCAACTAGCAGAGTTTAATTTCATGCTGGGAGAAGGTGAAATGTATCCCGATTGCAGAGGCAACATGAAATGGCATACAGTTATGTGGCCCTAAGTCAAATTCAAAGTTGTCTGTCTTCAAATTGCAGAGAAGTACAATCTCTGAATACCTCTAAGTCACCAAACACATCACTTGTTTTCTTCCTAGTGAATTCAAAGAGAAGAGTAATAAGTGCATGTGTTGAATGTAAACCTTGTACTTTTTACTGATATTCTTTCCGAAGCTGCTGACTGCCTCCCAGGCTATGTTGCAACTCCTGCCTCTCCTAGCATCCTTGCTAAATACCTTACGCCGGTGGGAATCTGACCAGAAGTCCTGAGCCTCTAAGATATACACCGAGTCACTCCTTCACTTCTGGACAAATAAATGCCACACCACGGAGCACAGAGCCAGACTGCTTGGGTGACTGTCAAGGCTCAGATGACAGAACACAGAAGTGTGGGAGAGCCAGCTTCCACAGAGAAAACTTTCACCAGTGGGAATGGCAGCTGGGAAGATAAATCACCCCGCTTTTTTAATTACTCTGCAATCTGCCGAGTCCTTTGAGGAGGTCCTCCTGTCCACGTCTCACATATCATCCAAGGTCTGGGTGATACCAGGTGCCTTCTGCACCATAGTTTAGGGGAAAGGCAGCAGAGTACATAAACCAAAGCTGGCCTGGATAGGAGAGAAGGTAATATTGAAAACATGTAGAGCCTGGGTGACTTTCTCATTTTTCTTTGGCTGATGGAAGGAGGTCTGCTCCTCAGTGAAGTCTCCTCTGAGGCGGACTATTTCAAGATACACTTTCTCCTTTCCAGCCTTCTGGAGAAAGTCTGTATTCCGAGGGAACATTCCTGCCAAGAGACGTCCAAGGTCCCTTTCTGGTTCACTGGGAAGAGTGGCTGGCATGGCAGCACACAGCACACTGCTTCTCACTGTGCCATATCCTTTCTTGCCTCGCCCCCCGTTTCCTGACTTGCACCACTCTGGTCTTAGACTTCTCTGGTCAAGTACTGGCTCTTTAGTCCATGTCTCATGTTCTGCTTTTGTAGATGACCTGGGCTGAGGCAGAAAGAAAGAAATCAGGAAGTTCATTTGTTCATTCACTCATTCATTCAAGGTTTATTGAGTGGATCCTGAGTGTTAGGCATTTCTAGTTTCTGAGGACATAATGATGGGTAAAACATGATTCCTGCCATTAAATAACTTACAGTCTAATTTAGAGAGACAGACATGAGATCAGATAAAGCTCTCCACAATTAGGAAAAAAGATCTTTATGGCAAAATAGTTGAGATAAAATGTTCTTGTCTTGAAAATTTGGCTTCAAGAATGCTGTGTAGGACTTAGCGCTGAGGCCCCAAGCTAATGGGATCTTGAGTCAGTTTCTTGTTGTTGTACCAAAATTAAATAAAGGCCAAAGCTGAGAGGAAGAGTTCAAGTACCCCACCTTCTAAGGAGAGCCATAGAGAACTGTCTGTCACTGGGCCAGACATCACCCTGAATGTTTTTTGAGAATTGGAGGAAGTGTTTGTTTTGTTTTGTTTTGTTTTGTTTTGTTTTTTATTCCACTGTCTCCCCACACCTCTACGTTAATCTGAATGAGAAAGGGACTGGAGTGAGGGCTAGAGCCACAGAGTGGTTGGCCTTGTGGAGAGACTTGTGTTCCTAGAAGCTTTTTTCCCTATTCTTTTGGAGTGCAAAGGAGCCAAATGAAGTAATTTCCATAAGAATCAGGAGTACTTAAAAAGAGAGCTATTGGATTTGAAAATTCAGCTGGCTCCTTCTGGTGTTGACTCAAAAACACACGGGTTGGGAGTGTGGGAGTGAGGGTATGGGTGTCCCTAAAGATAAGGACCGATATCTAATTTTGCTATGGAGGTCTGAAGGTGAGACCATTGGTGTAGCACAGATCCATGGGCTTAAATGGACTACAGTGAGATCTGTTGAGAAGAATATGGGGCAACCTCTACCACATTCCATTAATTTTTGCCATCAGAGCAGTCAGCCTAATAGTCCCTGGGACAACCCAGAAGGGAATTCAGATGCTTCAGAGGCTAGAAAAGAACCAGCAGCTGAGGACTGACTGCCCAGGTGGCCACTAGGCCAAGCCAGGAGACACCTCACCTAAAGAAGAGAAAGGGGGCTTGTCTAGCAGGCAGGATTTATGAGAGAAATAGTTGCTCCATCGAACAGGAGAGCCAAAGAGAAGATAAGCACTATTGCCAAGAAAATCTTGTGCCGATGTGAAGACTGACACATCAAAGGAGTCTACGAACAGCAGACAAAACAGAAATGAACCAGATTGAGGCCAAGGACTCATTGTCACAAGTGACAGCTGGACAGTCATTGAAGAAGACCCCATATCCCTACCTTTCCTCCCTGACCCCAACATCAGGGTCTCTATGCAGAGGAGTGAGGAGGGGTTGGGGTGTGTGCAGGCCATTCCCACAATCTTTCTTCACTCCGAGAAGCCAGAGCCACTGTAGCTTGTGCTAGGGAGCGGGATGGGGAAAGTTTTGAATGCTGAAATTTTAAACATGATTAGACTATGTTTTAACAATTAAAAATAACCAGAAAATTGTAGAATATGAAAAAAAATATTAGTAAGGGATGGGAAAAGTATTTAACATTAGATGGAAAAATCATTGACTGAAAGATGTAAAACCATTTCCACAAGGAATTTTAAGAGCAGGCCTGGAAGTGGCAGATCCTTTGTGCCTGCGCCTAATTGGCCAGGATCCAGGCCCATGACCTCAATCTTGTTCCTGAGGCCTGGAAACCTCCACCTGTGTGTCCAGGAAGACTGATTTGAACACGTTAGCATCGTCGCTGTCCCAGGCAGCCACTTTGAAATCCAGAACATTGCACAACTTAGAAGACAGGAATCTAATGGTTTTGTAGTAACAATGTTAACTGAAAACTTGTGATGTGACAGACACTATTCAGGGGTTCTCGCTGTGTTTTCTCAACCAACCAACAATGTTTTACAGCTTGGATCTCTGAGAAAGTGTGCTCTGCCTTGTCTAGGATTAGAAGCTAATATTTAATCCTGGCAACTCTATGATGTGGGTGCTATGACTCTCACATTCTAGAAGAAACGAAAGAGCTAACAATTTAATGCCACAACTGGATGGTAGATTTATTGTTAGTATCTGACTTTGTCCCACTTTAGTATCCCTGCTGTTTCTATTATACCCATATTGTCTGGTCATCTTGACTTCTTAAAAGCTAAGGCCTTTCTTCTTTTCTTTGTTCAGGATGAATTTCCTGAGCCTCATTTGGATGATTCTATGATGAACCCCTACTGACTTTCCAAATGACATATATTCACTGCTCCAAGGATCATGCTGCCTAGCATCCACATTTATATTGTTCCATCTGGTTATTATTATTATTATTCCATTTGCACAAGATTCTGATGCATATGGTTATTTTTTTGGTATAAGGTTGCTGTTTTAATGGTTTGATGATGTGCTGAGCTGCATTTGGTGTGTTGGTAATTTCCTTAATTTGACTCTAGTGTTTGTGAAGATTGAATATTCACCAATTTATGCAATTTTGATTTTTGACATATAATATTGAAGCAGATGGTTCTGGAACTTAACAATTTAGTTAATTGCTGGTCAGTTCCGTATCTTTGTTCATTAGTAAGGGGACTTTCGCTAGTGAGTCTTTCTCTATAATATATTTTTAGTCACTTCAAACAGTTGTTTGGTATTAATATACTGTCATGTTAGTCTCAGATTATCCTTTTCAAGTTTCATGGAAGCTCAGTAAAAGCATTTAAAAATAATCTGTTTAGTTATGTTGAAAAAAAAACATTATAAAATGCAATATCATAATTAGATGTTGATGGCTTCGGACCTCAAAATATGATCTTTTCAGTAAGTTTAAACAACAACCCATTAAATATCTTCCAAGCATGTTCTGATCTGCCAGTTGGGTGGAGCCAATTGATATTTAACTTCTCAGAGAACTATTTATATAGCTATTCCTCTACTTGAATAATGCATTTGAATGATCAGTTGCTAGTTTTCTTTCTTTGACTCCTAAGTCTTTTTCTTAATGTTAGAAGGCTGTATCTTAGGACTTAGGTCTAGAGAGATCATCCATATTGGAGAAGCTGGACTTGGCTTTGCTTTCTCTATCATGCTTCTTAATTTTTTTCCTAGTGGGCGCTAACCATATCTATCAAATAACTCTCTCCCATATAGAGAAGCATTCTCTTACTGAGTGTTTCTGCATGTAGATCTCTGAATGGGAGGGAAATGGGTTTCCTTCCGGGTAATTTGCCACTTCACAGGTTGTTTGTCAGAATGTGCAAGTAGATCAGTCCTTGCAAAAAGTGGAGTGTTTTTATTTTTAATAACTCTTTTTTTTTTTTTTTTGTAATTAGGGTACATTTTTCATTAAGAGCTGCTAGAAACCAACATTTTTCCACCCATAAATTAGCATCTGGTGACATAGTGAGAATTACAATGGTAGGAAAAAAGGGGACTCTGCAAACAAAACAAAGACATAAAATGTAATGTGGGAAAGCAGCCAGCTTGCTGCAACTGTAAAGAAGAAAAAGACTTCAGGGAGGTCTGATTTATAGGGAATAATTATTATTGGCTGATTTAGAAAACTGGGGCAGCGATAGGAAGCCGCTGAAGTGGCTGTTTTTACAAACTGATTTGAAGCATCCTTCTCTTCTGTGCCATTATAAAATAATAATTCTTGGTGAATGTGTCCCCTCTCACTTAAGGATTTGCAAGGATTTGAAAAATACTGCTTGCATAGAATTATGATGCCTGAGCATCATAACCACATCTGACCACTATTCTAAATGTAAAAGCAAAGATCAGGAGCAGGACAAGGGTTTGTGTAGAGTTGCCTAAGGAAGCAGACCAAGTGAATAGACCCAATTCTTAACTTCTGATTTCCTAAATTTAGAAACAGTTGGTTCCCACTGTAAACTTTAAATTCTAATTAGGGAAATTTAATCTTTACAATAGCTTTCAATCTAACAGAGATCACTTATTCATTATGTCATTATTCACTTATCAGAAATTTGTCGTGTACCTACTATGTGCCAGGTACAGGTTTATGTGCTAAGAATACAAGGATGAGCAAATCACAGTCTCTTCTCTTAAAGAATTTATATATTTACATAGGCGAATTTAAATGAGCATGATGAACTCAGATATGCATTTCCTAGCTGTGAAACGCTGATTAATAAGATGCTTATTAATCAGGTGTTATCTTTTTGTTATTGATAATGCATTTGTTTTTCTACAATGAAGGATGATTTGCAAGGTTACTCGTATTATTTTTTAAAGTTTCTACCTTAGTAAGGTATATTTCAACAGACTCTAAAATGATAATAATTGAAATCAAAACATCAGAAGTAGTCTGTTAGAGATGGAAAAAACATTGAATTTTGGAAGTCAGGAGACCTGGGTTACATTCCTTTTCTTTTATTAACCCATTATATTAATTAAAGCGAGAGATTGTACTCTTTAGGATTTATGTTCCTCATTTCCAAACACTGAATTGGGGACTAGCTGGAGGGCTCTCTAAGATTCTCAATAAATTAAAACAAATCAAGGAAATATGTATTGAGCACCTCTTATAAGCGTAAATTGTTCAAGGAACGAGGGATACAGATGTGAACAAAATAGGTAGTAAGATAGGAAAACTGAAAGTGAAGAAAATGCTTCCAGGAACAGGGGGAATCAACTGCCAAATGCAGTTGATAGATTTAGGTGAAATGAGGGTGAGAACTGACCACTGCGTTTAATAAAATTAGTTATTGATAACCTTGACAGGAGCAGTTTCAGGAAATTGATGAGAATGAAGGTATGATTGGAGTAATTCTAGGTGAGAGACTAAATATATAAACAGACATTTGCCAGAAAATATATATAAATAGATTTCTGACCCACAATCTGCAGCAACCAGTTCGGGAAACCAAGCCATCATCTACACAAACCAGGCCAGGAAGTTAGCCTACTATCTACACATCAGAGGTGTAGAAAGTCAGATCATACTATCTCTGGCAGACAATCCAGGAAACTAAACACCTGTGAACAGTTGGCCCCAACGGCTTGGACTTGATAGCTTCCCTAATTTTTGTCCCTGCTTCCAAGTTAGGACCAAACAGAAAGACAGATATATACCCCTGACCAGTCACACAGAATGCTCTTCTTCTAATAGTCTGCTTACAGCTTCCTCATGGAATCAGCCTCTAGTCATGGCATACCTGAAGTCTTCCATTTTTTTCTGTAAAGCTTTTAGCTTCCTCTGCCTGCCTTTGAGTCTTTACTGAACATAAATGATAGTAGTCGACTCCTTTGTTATAACAGGTTATGAATAAATAGCCTTTGCTTGTTCTCATTTGGGTGGATTTTATTTATTTCCATGTAGAAAAAATATGAGAATACAGACAATTCTTTTAATGAGTTTTGCTATAAAGCTGAGCAGAAAAGTGAGTCAGTAACTGAAATGAGATACATTTCTTTTTATATTGTACTGGTGAGGACATCGAGTACAGTGAATAATAGAAGCAGCGACAGTAGGCATCCTTGTTGCTTCTTCATGTTAAAAAGAAATCTAAAATTTTACCATTATGATATTTCCTGTGTGTTTTGGAAGGTGTCTTTTATTGGACAGGAGAAATTGCCTTCTATTCCAAATTTGAGAAGAGATTTTATTTATTTCATTTTTTGAGTAATCATGAGAGAGGGTTGATTTTTTTGGCAAATGCCCTTGCTGCATCTATTAACATTACTATATGAATTTTCATCTTTAATATTTGTAATCTACAGAATTAAGTTAGTAGATTTTCTATTTCTTAGCATCCTGGTTTAAATTCATCTTAGATATGAGTTTTAAGAACACAATGCTGATTTGGTTTGCTAATAATGTTTAAAATTACATCATAAGTAAAATTTTTTTCTCACTCACATTTTTCCTTTTTCATATTGACCTTATCAGACTTTGGTATCAATATTTTATATACCAAGCTCATAAAATAAGTTGAGGAATATTCCCCATTTTCCTCTGTTCTCTAGAAAAGTTCAAATAGATCAAACTTATCTGTTCCTTGAATTCTGATAGAATTTACCTCTAAATGCACATTGACCAAATGTGTGTGTGTGTGTGTGTGTGTACAAGTACTACTTTCATATATTTAATATAATCATTAATACATGTTTTTAATTTCTTTCGAATCAGTTTTAGACCACTTCTCTACATTTTCAAATTTGCTGGCATAATATTTTCATAATAGTTTCTTTTAAATTTTTTTAGCCATATCATTATAATAATAATATCCCTTTTTTATTCACAATGTATCTCACTTATGCCTTTTTTCTTGATTTTTCTTTTATATATTTGTTTTTCATTTAATTAGTTTATACCCATTTTTATTGTTTCCTGTTTTCAATTTTCTTAGTGTATTGGTTCTGTTCCCTTTTTCTAATATTTTAAGTTCATTAACTTTAGTGGTTTTTTTTTCTAATACAAGGATGAAAAGCTATAAATCTCTCTCTAAAAGCCAGTGTAACAGTATTCTTCAGGTTCTGATAGAGGATATTTTCATTATCATTTCATTCTAAATGTGTTCTAATTTTCATTTTTGACCCTGAGTTATTTCTAAAGTTGTATTATTTTATATTTAATAATTTTACTTTATTTTATAAATTTATCATTTTGACATTAACTTTTCACTTACTTAAAATGAATTTATAAAATTTAGTCTAGGTTCTGTCCATCTTTTGGTAATAGTTTGACCTTGCTTTGTGGCCTAATTCATAGTGATCTAAAAAAGTCTTTAGGTGTTCTTTATAAAAATGTACATACATTTTATAATTGGATACATCATTCTCTCTCTCTCTCCATTGATCTCTGTTTCCTTTATAAATTATTAAGAGAAGTAGTTTGAAGCTTTCTCATATTAATGGTAGATTTGTAAATTTCTTATAATTCATGTAAATTTTACTTTATGTATTTTGAAATTATACTATGAGGCTCACATAGAATTCCTTAGGATGTTTTTGACTTAAGAGTATAGTTTGTATAATAATAAATCCATACCGGCTTAATTTTGGCTAATATTTGATTGGTATGTTTCTTTTTGGTCTTTCTTTGTGCTTTTATTTTTAGATGGGTCCTGGAAGTGGATAATGGGACCTCTCAAATGAAGTTCAAAAAAGTAAATATTCACAACAGCTCAGCAAAGCAGTCTCATTGCAACATCTTAAACTGTCCATTCTAGTTCTGCCCCTTCCCATCACCATACAAACTCATATCTGATAATAGCAGTAGAACGAAGCCTGACCTGAAAAGGGAAAGACATAATATTCAGTTTTGTCCTCTGGAGTCTCATCTTTGATCTCATGGGTTCCTAATGTATAGCATCTGCCAATCAACATTCGAGTAAGTGTTCTTAGACCCAGATGCTCCTGATATCGTGGTACTGAGGATACTGCTCAAAATCATGTGTGTATCCTCCCAACACTCAGTATCCATAAATAAAAGAGAAGCAGAAGAGCGTAGTGTTTAAGAGCTCAGGTCCTGGAGCCTGGTCCTGGGTGTGGAGGTAAGTTCTGTCATTTCAATGAGCTGTGTGCTTCTCTGTACCTTAGTGTTCCCATCTATCACATGTAAGAAAATAGGATGATATCTACTTCCTAAAGTGTTTGCAGGATTAAATGAGTTAACATACACGAATAATTTAGAAAATTATTCAGTGCATTGTAAATGCTTTTAGAATATTGACTGTTTTACTCTCAAAGATTAGGCATTCACGAGGGTTATACAGATGTTATAGAAAAGTAAGGAGAGAATATAGAATAAACTAATCACAGATAAAATAAAATCACTAAAGATAAAATGGAGTACAAAATGTCATTGTATACATAGGAGAAGATTTTAAAAATGCAATTTGCCAAAGGATATCAACAAGAGCTGATTTGCCACATTCACTGCCCCCTGGCTAGGTCCTGGGAAGGTCATAGCAATTTTGCATTTGTAATTTTTCATTGTTCTTCTTAAAGAGTCTGTCTTAAATTATGTAAATTTTAGGATTTGTAATACCTGGATCTACTACATCAAAATGAAAAACACTGTTCAGGAAGATAAAACAGAAGGGGAATTCAGTCCAAATTGGTGAGATAGATATATAAAATTATCATTGATCACTGACTTTTGCTTTTTGAGCTGAGGTTCAGAGTAACTTAACAAAATTCCCATTTATTTTTTATTTTATTTTTATTTTTTAGGCAAGGCAACCCTTGGTTGACCTCACAGATTGCAAAGACCTTGTCAGCTTACAACCCTTTATTTTTTTATTTTTTATTTTTTTACACCTATAGTACCTGGTCTTCCTAGTTGGTCTCCCATCCAAATACTAACCAGGCCCGACCCTGCTTAGCTTCTGAGATCAGATGAAATCAGGCTTGTTCAGGGTGGCATGGCTGTAGACAAAATTCCCATTTTTATATGCCTTTTTTAAAGCTCCTCTAACAACTTTCTAAAGGAATCAATTTGCCCCGTGTATGGACGTGTTAACTCTTATTTTCCCCCGCCCTTCCAGTTGTCTTAATCTTAAAATATGAAAAAGAATTAATTAACTATCCTGATGGAGGAAGAAAAGTTAATAGTGATTTTAATGAGTGTAACCTTAGCAGAATTTGTAATAACTCTGAAAACATAGTGAAGTCACTTCTTCTCCACTTGACATCCTTGCCTTCTGTGAATGGCTGTAAGTGCTGATTACAATGATTAATTATCTACTGGAAGGCTTGCCTCCAGCTCATCTTCTTATCCCCAAACCAACTGCAGTCTGAAGAATATAGTGAGAATTCTAAATGTTAGAAGCTAAAATGGCTTTTTTTTTTTTTTTTTACAATATAAAGTGCTTACAAGACAGAATTTGATTAAGAGCATCTGTCCAGACCTTTTTCAACAGCACTCGGAAAGGCAAATGAGTTGTATTAGGCTGGTCTTGGGAATTTTATCTAAAATCACAGAGAATGTGGTAGACATGCCATTCAATAAGAACCTAAAAAGGTCATGCTCCAGAAGTAGGACTAATTTAGCCCTAGAGTGAATAATATTTTAGAACCATTCTAAATGCCGTAAATGGGGCATCTGTACTACTACAAGGCAGTAAGTTTTTGCCTGGAACCACTCTCTAGACTGCAGTGCAGAAGGAGCCCAAATAGGGCCTTAGTGGTATCACCAAGCTGAGTGTTTGGAGTTTGGATTTTGAGCCTCATGAGGAGATTGGAATTTGTGGGGTAGGAAAGGAACTGGGGATATGAGAGTTATATAGGGAAGGAAGATTCCATATGGCCCAGCAAAGAACAACTACTGGAGAAAGAATGACTGCTGGGGAGTTGTGAGCTTATACAGTGTGGGGAGACAGTCACATTCTATCCAGAGAAGAAAGATCTTGCTGGACACTCAGTAGAGAACATGGAAAGGTCATGCTAAAGAAGCAGGACTAATGATATTCTAGATTCACTCTGTCATATCATAAAGGATCAAGCAGGCTACAAGTAAATATACCACTTTCTGAAACAAAACCTGCTATTCTATTCAGGGAGACAACAAAATCCAGACATACAGCAATGTAGCATCTATTGTGTCCATAATACAACCAAAATATATGAGAGATATGAAGAAGCAGAAAAATCTCCCATAACCATAAGAATAATCATTTAATAGAAACCTTTCTCCAATTACATATATGTTAGAATTATCAGATAAGGACTTTTAAACAGTTATTATAAATATGTTCAAGGATAAATAGGAAAATATATAACTGTAATTAGAAAAAATAATTATAATAGAGAAATGGAAGATGTAAAAAATATTCTAATGTAAATAAAAAATACCGTAACAGCAGATTTTTCACAAACTATTAGTAAATTAGTAGAAGAGGGCCAAAGAAACTCTACAAACTGAAGCCAAAAGAAAAAAAGCTGAAAATAAATTAACAGGACTTCAGTATCTGACAATGTATAAGTGGTCTTATATCTCTGTAATTTGGAGTCACAATAGGAGTAGAGGGAGAGATTTGGGGGCAGAATAAAAACTTTGAAGATATCAGGGTCGAAAAACTTCCAAATTTGAAACAAAATATAGACTATCAAAAAAAGCAAGAAAGATGAACTCAAAACCACATCCAAGTGTGTTATAATCAAACTCCTAAAAAACTGATGAAGAGAAAATATTAAAAGCAACCAGACAAAATAGCACATTGCATAAGAGAGATAGTAACAAGACTGATTCTATCTACTCATCAGAAAAAAATGCAAGCCAGAGGACAACCTCAAAGAGCTGAAATGACTTTAAAAGTACTGAAAGGACAATTTGTAACCTAGAATTTTACATAGAGTGAAAGTATTTTCAAATATGCAGGCTAAAGAAAGCTAATAAAAAACATTTTTAGAAAAATAAAAGTTAAAAGAATTTGCCAACAGCGGATTTGCACTACATGAAATGTTAAAGGACGTTCTTCAGGTTATAGGTAAATGATACCAGATGGAAATTGGGATCGACATAAAGGAAAAAGAGCAATGGAAATTTTCAGTAGGTAAATTAATTTTTACTTTTATTTAAAAATTTATCTAAATGGCATTTGAATATGAGAACATGATAAAAATGTACTTATACATGCTTATAATATGTGCAGATGTAAAATTTATAAGAATAATAGAAGAATGGGAGCGTTGAAAATAGAAGTGTACTTTGTAAACTTATAACTGAAGTGGTATAATATTATTTGAAGGTAGAATGTGATACATTGAAGACATATTTTAAATTTTAGAGGAACTGCTAAACAAGTTATAGTTAATGAAACATTCCAAGACAAGGTAGATTGCTAAATATTGCTTAATTAAAAAGAAAAAAAAAACAGGAAAGGAGAGAAATAAGGAATAAGGAACAATTAAGACAAAAAATGTCTAGGCTGTTAGACTTAAAGTCAGTCATATAAATAAACATTTTTACTATCAATAAATCATTTCATCTAAAAAACAGACTGGATAAAAAAACAAAACCTAATTATATGCTTTATGTAAGAGGTGCACATTAAATATAAAGATACAGATAGGTTAAAATTAAAAGGATGAAAGTAAGTTATACTATGCAAATACCAAAAATAGGAAAGCTCAGTGACAGTACTAATATTATATAAAATATTCCTCAGGATAAAGATTATTATGAGATAAAGAGGATATTTTATAATGATAAAATAGTTAATTTATTAATATATAAGGATCTAAAATATGTATGGACCTAATACAGTGTTTCAAAATACATGCAGCAAAAGTGATGGAATAGGAAGAGGAAATAGACAATTCCACAATTATAGTTGTAAATTTCCATATTCCCCTCTCAGTAAGTGATGCAGCAAGGGCATAAATTCATTCAGCCTAATTGATATTTATAGAACACTATACCTGACAACTGCAGAATACATATTGAGTTGTAGAAGGAACCAAACTCATTACTATCTCAAAGAAACATTCCAGGACATTCTAACAGTAGTTTGGAGGATTTTTCTTTTCCTGCTTTCCTTTTCATTTTGCTTTCATCTCTTCTGGAAACTTGTGATTAGTGGGAGGGTCATACCCTGTTTGGGGAATCATGGATTAGCATAAAACTGATTATTCCTTACCTAGTACCATTTATCTCACAGATGTCAGTCTGGACTTCCCCTTGGTATATTCACTTAGTGATTCTACCTGCTGGTTTCAAGTTGCAAACTCAGGAAAGGATAAAATAAACTTTTTGTCCAGAGGAAATTTTGGCTTCATTATTAGGTTCTTCCTTATTCTGATGTCTTGTATGTCTTTTCCTGCCTCTTTCTTCACCTTTGATCACTCCCTCCTCATCATCTCGATTTGTTACATTTCTCAATACTCTAAAATATCCCAAATTAAGTCTCTTGCAAACATAGCTTCTTGTCATATATTACTCTTTCTTTCTCTGTACACCTGTTCTTCACTTTCTCTGTATCTTTAGTCTTTTGCCAGCCATAGTTTTACAGTTATTATTCAGGATGAGGAAGAGGTTTAAAAACTATCTAAGCAGAGTAAATTCTGAATTTACTTTAATGTAGATTATGTAGTTTATGTATACGCATGAATTATGTAGGTAGGTAGGTTAATCCACTGTCACTGAAGTAGATGTGCATAATACATTGATTGTATTAATGTTTGAAATTAATGGCTTCCCTATATCCAACTTCTGCCTTGGGATTTTTAAAATATTGTAATCCCTTCCCACTGTCTCTGAGATTGGCCATGTAACTTGTTTTAGACAAGGAATATTAGTAAATACAACATAAGCAGGGATATGAAAAGTGAATGTGCATTTTTCTCTTGCCTTTTTGCACAATTGGGATTATTCGATCCTAGACTTCTGCCATACCATGAGGACAAGCCCAGGTTGGCCTGCTAGAGGGACCTCGTGGAGCAAAGATAAGCCATCTGTGCTGAGGCAATACTAGGTTAGCCACCCATAAACTGACTAACCAGCTAACTGCAGATGTATGAGTGAGCTTACCAAGATAAGCCAAGCATGGCATAGAATAGAACTATCTAAATGACATACACCTAATAGAAATAATGAATAATTGTTTTAAATCATTAAGTTTTAGTGTGATTTATTTTTCAGTGAGACCCGATACAGTGTGATTCAATTATCCACATTTCAATTAAGTTTTAAAAATAAGAAAAAATACATATTTGCTACATATTTACTATTTTTAGTGTTATTTATTACTTTGTGTAGATTCAAGTTTCTATTTAGTATCTTTCTGTCTAAAACACTTCCTTGAAGATTTCATATAGTGAAGGTCTGTTGGTGATGAATTCTTTAAGCTTTTGTATGACTAAAAAAAAAAACCAACTTAATTTTGTCTTAATTATTGGAAAATACCTGCTAGTTTTTTTATTCAGTACTTTAAGATGTTGTTCCACTGTCTTCTGGCTTGCATTGTTTTTAAGAAGTCTTCTGTAATTTTTATTTTTATTTTGTTCTTTTTTCTTTGACTGCTTTTCAGATTTTCTCTTTAAACTGGTTTGAGCAATTTGATTATAGTAGACGTTGGGTATAAATTTCTTTATGTTTCTTGGGCTTGAGGTTCATTGAACTTTTTGGACCTGCGGGTTTGTCATTTTCATTGAATTGTGATAATTTTCAGCTTTTTTTCTTCAAATCTTTTATCTATTTTACATTTTTCTTTCATCTGTTTTACATTTTTTCTTTTCCTCTAGTCTCTGATTACATGCATTTTAGTCTGTTTCTGTTTTCCCACAGCTCACTGATACTGTGTTAATTTATTTGCAGTCTTTTCTCCTCTGTGTTTTAGTTCATATAGTTTCACTTGCTATGTCTGCAAGAGCACTAATTCTTCTACACTGTTTAAATGCTATTAATCATATCAAGTGAACTTATCATTTAAGATATTTCAATTTTCATCTCTAAAAGTTGGATTTCTTATATATGCCATATCTCTCCTTATCAATCTTTTTGAATATTTTAGGTATATTTATGAGAGCTGCTTTGTTGTCATTGTTTACTAATTCTATCATCTATGCCATTTCTGGGTCTATTTTTATTGATTGATTTTCCTTCTCATTATGATTTATGTTTTCCTACTTCGTTGCATGCTTGGTAATTTTTGATTAGATGCCAGGCATTGTGACTTTTACTTTGTAGGTTAATGGAGTTTTTATATTAAGTATTTTGGGAGGTTTGTTGTAGAATGCAGCAGTTAAGTTAGAAACAATTTGATTCTTTTGGGACTTGCTTTTAAGCTGTTAGGCAGTTCCTCCATGCATCATTTGACCCCTTCTTAAGGTAGTTCTCTTGTGAGGGCTCTACTTGATACTCCGTGCATTAGGAAGTGGGAATTACAAACTATTTTTGGTCCTATGTGATCTCCAAAAACTGTATCACCTTATCTTTCTGATGATTCTCATACCTTGCATAGTTCCATCGCATGTAGTTGCTGATCAGTATTTGGATGAAGACTCATTAGGTACCCTTTGCCTATCCCTGGAGTTCTCTTTAGGTATCTATCTGTTCGCCTTCTCTGTCTCTCTCTGTCTCTCTCTCTGTCTCTGTCTGTCTGTCTGTCTGTCTGTCTCTCTCTCTCTCTCTGTCGCATCTCTTTCGCATCTCTCTCTCATCTCTCTCTCACCCCTTTCTGATTATCCTGTAAATTCTAACTACT
The DNA here is from genome assembly GCF_902729225.1 of Pteropus medius. Lineage (NCBI taxonomy): Eukaryota > Metazoa > Chordata > Mammalia > Chiroptera > Pteropodidae > Pteropus > Pteropus medius. The sequence goes on along the minus strand of NW_024340696.1, from coordinate 16,687,125 downwards.
GTATATACCTTGAATTATCTTTGTCTCCTCAACTCAGAAGCTTGCCAGCCTTTATTAATGCCATTTGGTGTTACAGACTGAATGTTTGTGTTCCCCCAAAATTCATATGTTGAAGTTCTAACTTCTAATATGACAGTATTTGGAGATGGGGTCTTTGAGGGGTAATTAGGTTTAGATGAGGTCACAAAGATGGGACTCTCATGATGGAATTAATGTCTTTATAAGTAAAGAAAAAGACCAGAGAGGGCTTGTTCTCACTCTTGCGTGCTCTTTCCTTCCTTCCCTCCCTCCCCGCTCCCCCATCCTTTGCACATGAGGGCACACAAAAAGGTGACTGTCTAAAAGTTAGGAAGAGGATTCTCACCAGAACTTGACTATGCTGGCATCCTGATCTTGGACTTCCAGCCTCCAGAATTATGAAGAATAAATTTCTATTGTTTAACTTACTCGATCTATGATTTTATTTTTGTTATGGCAGCACTTGCTAACTAATACAGTTGAGTTTACCTTATTTATTTTCCTGTTTTCGGGATCATTGGCCACCTTACCTCTTGTCCAATGTGTGAAAACTGTTGTTTCATATATTTTTGTCTGTTTTTAAAATTGTTTATGTAGGAAGATAAATCTGTTCCTGTTATTCCTTCATGAATGGAAGTAGAAGTCTATTCTAATTAGATTTTATTGAGCAAACCCAAATTCATTGTAATAAAAACTTGTGTTGAACTCTAATATATAGAAACCTGATATTAATTATGAAGAGGTCTAAGAAGTTAGAAACCTTCACATCTGATGCTTTTCTCTCAATCTCTTCCTTCACTTTTATTGATTTGAATGGCATAAAGCTTTCTCTTTTTTTAATATTAGCTAATTGAATTAAAATATTACTCTTGAATAAAATTTATTCTTCCTCCTATTTGATATACAAATTGAAGATTTTTGGAGATTCATGGGACACCAAGGGATCTATTGAGAAATTAGAGGATAGTAAAACAACTTTCCAAGATAAATATTAAAGATTGCTATCAATTTCAATAAGGTTTTTCTCAGACTAGAATGTGCCCCTCCTCCATTATGGGTGTAGGTAGAGTAGTGCTCTTGAATTGGGAGGGGAGTAAAATTGGCGATAAGGTACTTTAGAAGTTATTTCACTCAGAAAATCTATCAAAAGTCTTTCTAAGTCACTCTTGGTTCAACATATCACTTAACTCCTATGGCATAGTGGATATCATGAAATCAATACATTCTCTTAACGTTTGACAAATAGATTCATGTGTATTTTGTTTCTTATTGAATCCTATGGACCAGAGTTATATCAGAAAACAAGTCCTGGTTAGCTGTTACTTAATGATAAAATAATACATTCCAAAGCCAAACAATAATGACTGTAGCATTTTCTGAAACTTAAAATTATCCCTACCCCTTTTTTTTTCTCTGATAATGGAAAAGCAATATTGTGATTATCAAGTTGTTTTTAAGCAAAAGTTAAAGAGTCAAAAATAAGGCCTTCAGTATGACCCTTTCATGACAGATTGGAGAAGATAGAAGAAAAAAATGAGTTGTTTTTTTTTTTTTTAAAATTTAGTTTTCACTTTCACCTAGAGGAAGACATCTTCAATTGTTTTAGATCTCTGTGAATAATGTGTATTAGGGTCTGTGTGTGTGGGGGGCGTGTTTAAAACTCCCCTAAAGGGGTTTGAGTAAGAGTAAGCACTCCGATGTCCCAGACTTTGCCCACCTTTTGAAGCAGGCTATCTTTCTGACTGTTTTCACAGCCCATAAAGAACTTATGAACTGAGAGATGATGAGAAAGGTAAAAAGCAACCATGCAGATAAAGACTTTGGGCTTCAAGCATTGACTGGCTGTTTTCAGTGTTCCTTTTCAGTTTTGCATCTTTCAGGATTCTGTTTGGTATTTGATATAGCTTTGCCGAGACCTTATACCTTTCCAGTAACCAGTGTAAAAAAAGAAACATGGCCAGAATTGACTGTGTGTGTTGCCTGGACTCAAAGGCACATGAAACTTCCTGTCTTACTTATCATTTTCACATGTGTAGTGAAAATACCATGATCTACTGTTGTAAATCAAACTACCATGTTACCAGCTTCCTGCCCTGTTAAAGATAAAGGGGGATGGATGTTTTGTTAGGGATTTTTTTGCCTTTTTGTTTTTGTTTTTGTTTCTTTCTATAGCCCATTGTGACCATTGTTACATTTCTCTGTGAATTTTGATATTTGGAGAAAGCTGAGAATTTCAGAAGAATTGGAAATCACAGTGTGGAAAATTCAGACAGAGCCACCATCTCAGTGCAGTAATTTGATCCCTCGCCGAGTTCCAGGGTTCTTGATTTAGGCCACATTAGTACTTGGCCATCTCTCCAGCCCTCATGGATATGATAGTTTTCCTTTTCAATGGCTGTGCCTACATTTCTCCCCAATCTTAATCACCTGGAATGCCAAATGATAAATTGAGAGAACTTAGCCAAGTTTTTCTTTTTCTTGGGAAATGAAACATCACCTACTAGGACAGATTTTGGTAAAAGTCTTTGATATGCCTTTACTTATTCAGTATAGATATTGAGATTTGATGGTTTGTTCCAATACACCTGATTGGACAAATCCATGTAGCTACATATATATTGAGTAATATATGAACCTACAATATATGTTGAGCAACATTCTTTGTAGGTGGTAATTCCATACGGTAATTCCCAGGAACATCAAGCTGATATACATGATACAGGAGGCTGTAGTTTCTGATTTCTGCAGAAAATCACAAGAATATTTTAGAATGAAGAGAAACCTGCACTGTGGTTCGGAAAGAAGTACATACTATCAGGGCAGGGAGGAAGGTATTCCGTGGAAAGAGGAGGCAAATTTTCTTTCAGTGATTGTGCTGCTGCAATTCACATTTATGTAAAATAGGTTCTTGGGTTCGATGAGTACAGCAATATAAGTGTAATAGACTTCTTCAAGAATGCAAATTAATAACAATGCAGAGTATAGAGAAAACATTAAAACTTGAGAACATGAAGGAGATTAAAATACAGCATTAAAACAGGCTAATAATGCTGTTTGAGAAAGTAATCATTATGAAAGACAGAAATGAACAATGTAAACTTATGTGAGGGCCTTTCAATGTCCCTACTAAAAGAGAACCTGACTCTCTTTTCTAGAAAGCTTTTCTTGATGAATTAACTGTTTGCCTTCAAATGTATGCTTGTGACTTTGTGTTGGGATTGAGAATCTATATGCATTACTGTTTAGATTTAAGAGAACATTTAATTTTCTTGCTTTTCTAAAATGAATAAAATTTTTCTTATGAATACTATTTCACTGGGTAGCAGGGTACATATGTTTGTGTGTAGGGGTTTAGAGGGCTGTATATTTATTAGATAGCTGGAGGGGCTAGGAATCTGAATCTACCAATTAGTGATGGTATTTCAGTCTCTTCCACTTTAAACAGTCTTTTTTGGATTTCTGATTATGTTGGCTACATTCGCTGTTTCAGATTTCCTTTCTCTTTCTCTGCTTTTCTCCAAGTTGATATCTGGAAATTAAAAGGAGGTTTATATTATCCTATGGTATCAGAGGAAAAAGTGATCGGATATCTGGATTCTTAGTGATTTTGGCGTAGTGGTTGTTCTGGTCTCCCACTGATATTGTCTGATCTCTTGAAACATTACGGTGGTACTTATGAATGGAGTCCATGGTTGTGGCCATTTGCCTCCATTTATAATGACTGCTCACTGTGGACTTTTTGTTCCAGCCCCAGGCTTTTGTATTTTTCCTGCCGGTTCAGCACTTGTGTGTTCCCGCAATGAGACACATGGCCATTTCTGACTCAACTGCATTTTGTACACAAGCTGGATTTCTCCAAGGGTGCTGCCTTGAACTCATATACCAAGTATAATATGTCTGTTTCTGATGAACTATGTCTTGCAGCATATTGGACATTGTTGGGACTTCTCCTAGAGACTTACAGCCTCCCCCAAGCTGAACTGATAAATCCTGCCATTGTCCCTTCAGTACTGAGGAGCTCCCACAAGTACTGCAGTAGTCCTATCCTTTGTTCCTATGATTCCATTCCAGTGAGGGGAATTTGAAGACCTGTGCATGTGACCGCTTCACATTTCATCTCTATCTCTTCCCAGATGCCACAGGACCAGTGGAGATTATTTTTCCTCTTTCTTCTGTTTGGCAAGGACATTTATTATATATTCTCCTTTTACTTCTTTGCCTAATTCCTCGATGGCAAATTGATACTGGAGGAGATGCTGGAACATGATAAAGGAAGACCCTAAACTAATAACTCCGATACTCAAGAAATGGCTTAGGAGCAGGGAAAAAAAAAAAAAAAGATTTGGAGGCCTTTCTGAAAGAAGTCAGAGAATGTGTAAGTAAATACCTACTCAATAAAGGAAGTTTTTCTACAATATACCTGACATGTGGTCATTCAGATTTAACCTGTATCTCCCTAGAGAACAACTGTTCCTTGCTCTAAGACTCAGTCCATCCCAGAATTGAACAGTTATATTTATTCTCATGTATTATGTGATCATAATGGGTTGTAAAGGACTGAGAGCAGGGACTTTAATTAATTCTTCTTTGCATCCTTCACACGTCCAAAATAATGCTTCATATTTAGAAAGCTCTCAATAACTGTTTGCTGAAATAATGAATGAATTCTTTTAAGGCATATTCTGCCAATATAATTCTTACTTCTTGGCCCTGGTTCTTCTCCTGAATGCTACAATTTGATAATCCTTCAGATAACTGTAGGCAGATATTTTTACTTAAGCATTTTTTGGACAGGCCAAGTATTTCTATCTCCTTCAGTTGACCTCAAGATGATTTCTATAACATTCTGGTCACTTTCATTTGAACTCTTTAAATAGAAAAGCAGAGCACAGCTTATCAAATGGCATGATCTATTATAATCAGAAAACAGAGAGAGGTTAAAAGATAAGAGGAAATATTTTACAAAGGCTTGGAAAAATAAGTTCTCTAGTACAGAAAGAAGGGCATGAAATTACTGGAGAGCCTAAAATGTATATTTGGCAATTAAGAAAGCATTTCATAATAGCCTCCCATGAAATTTTACTTGCAAATTCGAGTAAAATCAGCTTGGCTAAAAACAGAATCCCATTGTCTCAAAAAATCATTTAGGAGGCTATTAACAAAGTATTTGAGAAATAGCAGGGATTCTGGATTAGGGCAGTATCCAGAAACCACTGCGTAGAATCTGAGAGAGGGTAGAAAAGGTCCTATGCACTGTTATGTGACTGTTTGGAAGGAAGAATGAAGTAAAGACGTAAATAAAGGCGCGGGATAACTGCTCTTTAAAAGTTCAAAGCCGCATGAACAAAGACTGAAGTGGAACAGAAAGGATGCCAATAAGACTTCATAAAAGCAGATAGCCATTCATTCAAATGCACAAAACGACAATCCTTACTGACTTACGATTTTACCGAATGCCAGGATTCAGCATTTTCCACTCTGGTTTGCATGTAGTTTAATGGAATATCTATCTATTCAAAGAGAGGTATAAGTGTGAATATTAGAGTATGGTTTAGGCCGATCAGAACCTACAAAATGGTTAAAGCCGGACGCATTTGTTTCAACTCACTTATAAATTCTGTTCCAGTGCCTCTGGTAATTTCAGGACTTTTTCTAAAAAAAAAAATGAAATCAATAGTAATAATTTTTTAAAAAAATGCTAGAGTTTAATTCACTAGAGCTTAATGTGTTCTTTAGAATTTCATAAAATCTTTGCAGCCTTGATTTACTTTGGCAATGTGGACCTAAAGATCTGAATACTTCTTTCAGCTCTCATTTATAATGCTTCCCAGTCTCAGCATCAAATGACAGTTGACTTCTTTTTACTCGTTTGTTCCCAGATGCACTATTATACTAGAAAATTTTGCATTTCTTTCTCAGAGGTGCTGACTTTTGTTAACTCATGTTTTAGAGAATTGTTTCTTTGCAACAATAGTTATATGATTTTAAAGCTGGCTAAAAAATTGGGAAAAAATTATGCATTTAGCTGGTTTGGAGATTTATGATGTTCTATGCCTGAGATGATCAAATAATTTATTATTCAAATTTGGATGCATGCTTGAAGAGATGCTATCTTTGGAATACCGAGATGCCTGGACAATAGGCATAAACTGGCATTGTCTTGGGGAAACTAAGATGTCAGCTATCATACTAAGTGGTCAACTTCCTTTGAATAATTGAAGGGGTCCCTCTACATGCTTGGGGTTTGTATTGGCATCTATAGATACATATGTTCTATGGAAAGCTAAGAAATTTTTCTCAGTCATTTGTCTCTACCTTTCATCCAAAATATATACAATAAACTCTTTCATGATTTGGAAAATTCTTTCCTAGTTTCAAGCCTTCAATTTTTTTTTTTTTTTTGCTTGAAACAGAGCTTAGTTTGCAAATTTAAGCTGTGTATCATGGCAGACTAGAGTTCCAACAAACTTTCACAGGTGGCTTGCCCAGTTGGAAATATATTGTTACAGTGATACCTGGGAGATGGATTACTGAGATGAAAGACTGTAGAGTAGAGTACACTGCCTGCGTACTGATACAGGGGAGGATCTTGGCTTAGAGGGGGTAGGTATATGAACTTGATTAGTGTAAAAAAATGTTTACGTCATACTGCAAAACCTAAGGGATAACCAACTAAATAGAGTAGTGAAAAAACATTTTATTTGATTTTTGAATATATATGTTTTAAAAGCTGGCATTTACATTTTAATCCCTCTGAGTGTGCTCCCCAAAATCCTAGCATATTTGGTCATGAAAGCCATGAAGACACTAAGGCTGAGAATCATGAATTTTATAGTTTAACTCCTTTGAGTTAAATCAGTCAACAAAGAGAGAGGTTGAAGACCAAAGAGTGTTTGAAGATAGGGTTTGCCATGATTTGGGGCAAAGTTAAGAGTGTGTGACTTGTGCCTTTTAACTATGAGAAACAAGTAGGACCTTGAGGGAGACATTAGTCTACCAGATGCCTTAGACTTCCATAGGGGACACAGTGATATTTGCTAATGTGTGAAGTGTATTGAACATTAATTAAAGGGCCTGCCGTATGTACTTTGGCTAACGCAGATATCCTCATGCTGCAGAGGGGAACATATGCTGTGTGGGGACCGTGGGGAAAAAGCCTGGGCTGATAGTCTCTGAAGACACAAAAGGACAATCAATCTGCTCACACAGCGGCTTCTGTCATAGTCAGTGTAGACATGACTTGTGCTATTATTTGGATTTTGAGAAGCCTAGGAATTCATGAGAAAATAATTAAACCTTAAGTTTAGAAGTCCCCTACCTCCATGTGATGCTTGAAATCTTTTTACAGCATGGACCCTGTATCCCTTCTCTTCTTATCTTAAAGGTAAGCTTGTGAAAAGAGTACTTCTACTGCCTTCAGTTTTTTCTTATACTTTTAAATCTAGTTTTTATCCCCACTAATTCTTTGAAAGATCTTTTAGTGGACTTATTCAACTACTTGTTTATATCTGAATTATTTCCTAGACAGTAAGCTCCACACTGGTAGAGTCTGGGTTGTATTATTCACCATATCCCCACCTAGCATAATGCCTGGCTTTTATAGTAAGCACGATATAACTATTGAATGAATGAATGATCTAATGTTGTGGCCAATGAATACTGAGTAGCCATTAATCCTTTTCATTTTCTTTCTGTCTCTTCCGTTGTCTATTTTTTTCACTTTGTCCTTAAATATTGGCATTTATAGTGTTTGATCCAATGTCTTTTTGCCTAACTTTATGTATTTTTCTTAAGAGACCTATCCTTGGATAGATGTTGGTAAATGGCTCCAAAATGCCATGTGTAGTTAAGAGCTAAGACCTTTCTCTTCTATGTGTTGGATCAATCTATCCAGATATCTGCTGAACTTTTCCAACTGAATAAATGGTCCTCCAGCTTGTATTTGGAAATATCCTGTGGCAGAGAATTTCTCTAGATTCTTCAGGCTTCTGCATCTTCCGGTGAACTATGTGTCTTCCTGTACTGCCTGTTTTTCATCCAGTTTTCCTCGGGAGTATTCTGGATAAACTTAATCTCTTTTTACTTTTTGCCAGCACAGTTTTCATATGTTCTAGTTATTAAATAAACATTTAAGATTTAGATTTATGAAAAATGCAAAAAACAAAGTTGGAGCATTTTAGAAAATGCAAATGCTGCAAGCTTAGTGCTTTGGCTAAATAATACTTATTTTATTATTAGTTTTAAGTATGCAGTACATTCGACTTTTATATAGTTTGTAAAATGATCCCCCCAATTGAACCTTCTCTCCTCTGGCTCTCCACCTAGCCATTGCATTAATGCTAACTGTATTCCCTATGCCATGCTCCCTATCCCATGACCATCTATCAACTCCTAATTTGCATTTCTTTAACCTTCACTCCATCCTCCCAGACCTCCAACCTCCCTCTCCTCTGGCTGTCACCAGATTGTCCTCTATATTTGTGAGTCCGTTTTTGATTAGTTTGTTCTTTTTATTCCTTAGATTCTGCATATAAGTGAAATCATATGGTATTTACCTTTCTCTGTCTGACATTTCACTCAGCATAATAACCTCTAGGTCCATCCATGTCATTGCAAATGGTAAGATTTCATTTTTTCTAATGTCTGAGTAATATTCCATTGTATATCTGAACCGTAACTTCTTTATCCAGTTGTCTGTTGATGGGCATTTCATTTCAGTTGCTTCTATATTTTGGCTATTGTAAATTGTGCTACCATGAACATAGGCTTGCATAGATCTTTACAAATTATTGTTTTGGTTTGGTTAAATAATACTTTTAACTGAGCTTCTGTTATGTGTCAAATAGTATACTAAGCACTTCTACACAAATAATCTTTAATTCTCACAAAAGCTTGGTGAAATAAATATCATTATCTATATTTTAAAAATGAAGAAACTAAGGCTCAAAAATATTAAATGTCTTCTCCTGGGTCATATAGCTAGAATGTGCCTGTATTATACCAGGCCAGCTCTTAATCCACCATATACACATTTCCTGGGCCTGTCTGCATTTAATGAATTCAGTGGTCTTTGCATGCTTGTTTGCAAAAAACGTATAAATATTTTTTGGTGAAGATTCTCTTCCTCTCTGTCTCTACTCTCCCCACTTGCACATTATCTCTGAGCCTCTCCTGCTTTTTCTGATTCTTACTCTTGAGATCCTGGAATGACAAGTAGAACAATGTTGATTCAGAGCCAGAAAACTTTTCTATTTCAAGGGCTTTTGGCTCATCACCAAAGTGGTAAATGGGAAGACTTGAACAAGAATGTGAGCTCCTGGGGGGTGGGCCGTGAGTGAGTCTGTTTTAATATAATTAGGTTGTGCTGGATTGCCAGGAAATGGAGAAGATAAGGAGATAGAGCACTGAGTGATGACATCCGAGAAGGACAGAATACAAGGATAAAAAAAAATGTTTTTCGAATCTGTGGAAAGACACAGCGCTATCCTAGTTTTTTATTAATGGACTGGGCCATTCCCCTTATCTCAGAAGAGGCAACATCAGTGAAAAGAGAGTTAGGAGAAGAGAGCTTTAGCATGGAGTTTGAGGTGAAAGGTCATGGGAAGTGATTCAGATGCTTCCAAATTACTGGTTCTTTGAAGTTTTCTTTTAAAATTGAATCAGGTCATTTAGGAAGCAGGGAGTTAGAAAAATACTGTTGCTAGCAATAGCTAATGACTTTTTCATTTCCAAAATAGATATTTCATTTTATATATTGAAGTATAGTTGGCATATAATATTATATTAGTTTTAGGTGTAATAACATAGTGGTTCAACATTTATATACTTTATGAGGTTGATCACCACAATAAATCTAGTAACAGTTTGTCACTATACAAAGGTATTATAATATTGATATATTCCCTATACTGTATATTACATCACCATGACTTATTTATTTTATAACTGGAAGTGTGTACCTCTTAATCTCCTTTACCTTTTCTGCCCACTCTGTATCTCCCTCCCTTCCGGCAACCATCAATTTGTTCTCTGTGTCTGTGAGTCTGTTTTTTGGTTTGCTCGTTTTGTTTTTTAGATTCCAAATATAAGTGATATCATATGGTGTTTATCTTTCTCTGTTTGACCTATTCAATTAGCATAATACCTTCTAGGTTCATCCACATAGTTGAAAATGGCAAGATTTCATTCTTTTTAATGCCTAAGTAACATTCCATTGTATAGATACCACACCTTCTTTATCCATTCATCTATCGATGGACACCTAGTTACTACCATATTTTGGCTATTATAAATAATGCTGCAAAGAACTTAGGGTGCATATATCTTTCTGAATTAATGTTGTTTACTTTGGATAAATAGCCAGAATTGGATTTTCTGTGTCATATTGTAGTTTTATTTTTACTTTTTTGAGGAACTTTCATACAGCTGTCTATACTGGTTGCACAAATTTTCATTCTCACCAACACTGCATAAGGGTTCCCTTTTCTCTACATCCTCACCAATATTTATTTTTTGCTGTCTTTTTGACAATTGCCATTCTGACAGGTGTGAAGTGATAGCTCATTGTAATCTTGGTTTATATTTCTCTGATGATTAGTTATGTTGAGCATCTTTTCATCTGTTGACCATCAGCATGTCTTTGAAAAAATTTCTTTTGAAGTCCTTTGCCCATTTTTTAATTAGATGTTTTTTTATGTTGAGTTGTATGAGTCCTTTATCTATTTTGGATATTAACCCCTTATCAGAGGTATCATTTGAAAATATCTTTTCCCATTCAGTATGTTGCCTTTTTGTCTTGTTGATCATTTTCTTTGTTGTGTAAAGCCTTTAGTTTGATAGAGTTCAATTTGTTTAATATTGTTTTTGTTGCCATTTCCCAAGGAGTCATATCCAAAATAATATTGCTAAGACTACTGTCAGAGATTTATTGTCTATGTTTTCTTCTAAGAGTTTTTGGTTTCATGTCTTATATTTAAGTCTTTAATTATTTTGAGTTTATTTTTATATATGGTGAGATAGTGTTCTAGATTCATTTTTTTTTTTACGTGTATCTGTCCAGTTTTCCCAACACAATTTATTGACAAGACTGTTATTTCCACATTTTATTTATATCCTTGCTTCTTTTGTCATAGATTAGTTGCCCATATAAGCATAGGTTTACTTCCGGGCTCTCTTTCTATTCCACTGATGTATGTCTAATCTTGTGCTGGTACCATACTGTTTGGATTATCATAGCTTTGTAGTATAGTTTGAAATCAGGAAGTGTGATGGCTCCAGTTTGGTTCTTCTTTTTTCAATTACTTTGGACATTTTAGGTCTTTTGTGATTCCATACAAATTTTAGGATTATTTGTTTTAGTTCTGTGAAAAATGGCATTGGTATTTTGTTAGGGATTGTATCGAATCTATAGATTGTTTTGGGTGGTATGGATATTTTAATATTTATTATTCCCATTAATGAGCATGTTATATCTTTCCATTTATTTGTGTTGTCTTCAATTTTTTTCATCAGTGTCCTATAGTATTCTGAGTACAGGTCTTTCACCTCCTTGGTTCAACTTACTCCTAACTGTTTTATTCATTTTAATGCAGTTGTACATGAGATGATTTTTTTACTTTCTCTTTCTGATAGTTTGATATTATTGTATAGAAGTGAAATAGATTACTGTATATTAATTTTGCATTCTGAAACTACCAAATTCATGTATTAGTTCTAAAATTTGTTGAGTGAAGTCTTTAGGATTTTCTAAGTAGTATGATGTCATCGCATATAGTAGCAGTTTTCTTTCTTCACAATTGGGTACCTTTTATTTCTTTTTTCTTGTCTGATGGCTGTGACTATAACTAACAATACTATGTTGAATAAAAGTGGTGAGAATGGGCATCCTTGTCTTGTTCCTGATTTTAGAGGAAAGGCTTTCAGCTTTTCACCATTGAGTATGATGTTGCTTGTGGATTTGCTGTATGTGGCCTTTATTTTATTCCATCTATACCCACTTTGTTGAGAGTTTTTATCATAAATGGATATTGAATTTTCTGCATGTATTGAGATGATCATATTATTTTGGTCCTGCATTTTGATAATGCAATGTGTCATGTTGATTGATTTGTGGATATTGAACTGTTTTTGTATTCCAGGCATAAATCCCACTTAATCATGTTGTATGACCCTTTTAATGTATTGATGAATTCAGTTTGCTAAAATATTGTTGAGAATTTTTACATCTATGTTTATCAGGGATATTGGCATGTGATTTTTCTTTTTTATGATAGTGGTGTCTTTGTCTAGTTTTAGTATTAGGGTAATGCAGGCTTCATAGAAGGAGTTTGGAAGTGTCCCTTCTTCAAATTTTTTTTGGAATAGTTTGAAGAGTATAGGTATTAATTATCTTTTTAATGTTTTGTAGAATTCACCTGTGCAACCTGTGAACTTTTGTTTGTTGTGAGTTTTTTGATTACTGATTCAATTTTGTTGCTAGTAATTGGCCTCTTTAGATTTTCTATTTCTTCCTGATTCAGACTTGGAAAATTGTATGTTTCTAGAAATTTATCCATTGCTTTTAGTTTCTCCAATTTTTTGGCATGTAATTGTTTGTAGTGTTCTCTTATAATCCTTTGTATTTCAGTAGTGTTGGTTGTAGCTTCTCTTTTATTCCTGATTTTATTTATTTGGGTCCTCTCTCTTTTCTTCTTAATGAGTCTAGCTAAATGTTTATCTATTTTATTTATTTTTTCAAAGCACCAGCTCTTAGTTTCATTGTTTTCTTTAGTCTCTATTGCATTCATTTTTGCTCTGATCTTTATTATTTTTTTACTTGTAAAAGCTTTGGGCTTTGTTTGTTTTTCTTTATATAGTTCCTTTAGATGTAAGGTTAGATTGTTTATTTGAGTTTATTCTTGTTTCTAGAGGTAGGCCTATATTGCTGTAAACTTCCTTTTTAGGACCACTTTTGCTGTATCTCATAATCTTTGGAACTTTGTGTTCCATTTTTATTTGTCTCAAGGTATTTTTTGATTTCTCCTTTGATTTCTTTCCCAATCCACTGGTTGTTTAGTAGTATGTTGTTTAGTCTCCATGGGTTTACATTTCTCCAGTTTTCTTCTTGTAAGAGATTTCCAGTTTTACACTGTTGTGGTCGAAAAAGACGCTTGTGTGATTTCAGCCTTCTTAAATTTGTTGAGACTCGTTTTGTGGCCTAACATAATTTATCCTGGAGAACGTACCACATGCAATTGAAAAAATGTGTATTCTGCTGTTTTTGGATGGAACGTTTCATATATATCTATTAAATTCCTCTGGAGTAATGTGTCTTTTAAGGCTAGTGTTTCTTGTTGCTTTTCTATCTCGATGATCTCTTCATTGATGTAAATAGGGTGTTAAAAGCCCCTACTCTTACTTTAGTGTTTTTAGCATCTCCCTTTATGTCTGTTAATATTTGCTTTATGTATTTAAGTGTTCCTTCGTTCAGTGCATAGATCTTTACAGGTGTTATATTCTCTTGCTGATTCAATTTCTTTATCGTTATGTAATGCTCTTCTTTATCTTGTTATAATCTTTGTTTTAAAGTCTTTTGTCTGATATAAGTATTGCTGTTCCAGCCCTTTTTGTTTCCATTTGCATAGAATATCTTTGTCTATCCCTTCACTTTCAATTTGTGTATGTCTTTAGATCTAAGATGAGTCTCTTGTAGGCAGCATATGCATGGGTCCTGCTTTTTTCTTTTAATTTAGTGTTAGCCACCCAGTGTCTTTTAGTTGGGGTATTTAGTCCATTTAAATTTAAAGTACTTATTACTAGGTATGTACTTATTTCCATTTTGTTAATTGTTTTCTGATTGTTTGGGTAATTTTTCTCTGTTCTTTCTCTCTTGTTCTCTTCCCATGTGATTTGATGGCACTCTTTAGTGTTGTGTTTGGATTCCTTTCTCTTTACTTTTTGTGTATCTATTATAGGTTTTGGGTTTCTTGTTATCATAAGATTCATATATAATAACCTGTTTATATAGAAGTCTATTTCAAGTTGATAAGGTTCCTTAAGTTGGAATGCATTCTAAAGCACTCCATTTTCATTCCTTTCATCACGTTTTATGTTTTTGACATCATATTTTGCATCTCTGTGTGTGTGTGTCTTCGTCTGTATATATATCCCTTACTTATTGTAGATATAAATGACTTTGGTACTTTTGTCTTTTAACCTTCATACTAGCTTTGTAAGTGATTCGTCCACTACTTTTACTATATTTTTGCCTTTACCAGTGAGATTATTTTTTTCATATTTTTTTTATTTTTAGTTTTGGCTTTTTCTTTTCCACTTAAAGAAGTCCCTTTAACATTTTTTTTTTTCAATGCAAGTTTAGTGTTAAACTTCTTTAGCTTTTGTTTGTCTGAGAAACTCTTTATCTCTTCTTCAATTCCAGATAACCTTGCTAGCTGAAGTATTCTTCGTTATAGGCTCATTCTTTTTATCTCTTTGAGTATATTATGGACTCTCTTCTGGCCTGCAAAGTTTCTGCTTAAAGATCAGCTGATAGTCTTCTGGGAGTTTCTTGTATCTAGTTTTTTTGTTTGTTTGTTTCTTGCGGCTTTCAAAATTCTCTTTATCCTGAACTTTTAAAATTTTAATTATGATGTGTCTTGGTTTGGGTGTCTTGGGTTCATATTGTTCAGGACTTTCTGTGCTTCTTGGATTTGGATATCTGTTTTCTTCGTCAGGTTAGGGAAGTTTTTAGCCATTATTTCAGCTATTATTTAGAAATAATTTCTTTTCTTCCTGGGACCCCTATAATGCAAATATTAGTTGTCTTTTTGTCCCAGAATTCCCTGAAATTATTCTCGTTAAAAATTTTTTTTTTATTTTTGTCGTTCCAATATGGTGATTTCTACTACCCTGTCTTCCAGATCACCGATCCATTCTTCTACATCATTTAATTTACTGTTCATTCCCTGTATTGCATTTTTCATTGGAGTTATTTTATTCTCTAGTTCTGATTGGTTCTTTTTTATAGTTTCTATTATTTGTTGAAGTTTTCACTGTGTTCATCCATTTTTCTCCTGAGTTTGGTGAGCATATTTATGACCATTACTTTTAACTCTTTATCTAGTAGACCGTTCATCTCCATTTTATTTAGTTCTTTTTCTGTGGTTTTATCCTGTTTTTGTTTGTTTGTTTGTTTTGTTTGGAACATATTCCATTGTCTACTCATATTGCCTACTTCTTTGTTTTCAGGTATTGTGTAGGTCAGCTGTATCTCCTGATCTTAAAAGAATGGCCTTATATATAAGATGTCCAGTGGAGCCTGGTTGTGCAATCCTCCTTCCCTAGTCACCAGAGCTGGGTGCTTTAGGGGTGTCCCTCGTTTGGGTTGTGTGCACACCCCTGTTATGTTTGGGCTTCAATTGCTGCTGACCTGCTGGTGGGTGGGGCTGGCCCCTGGCCTCATTGTTTGTGCGGACTGGCTGTGAATGCTGTGAGTACATTGGTAGCTGGCCCCCAGTCTTTCTGGCTCCGTGACTTGTAACTGTTGAAGGTATACTGGTATGTGGGACAGACCTCCAGTGCAACTGGCTGTAAAACTTGGCCTTGATAGTTTTGAGTGTGCAGATATACAGGATCTGGCCCTAAAAGTGGGAGCTTCTTTGGAGGGGCATTGATGTCCACTGAGGTTGCTTTCTGGGTATGCTGGGGCAAGAGCTGCTTTAGAGAGAGGGCAGGTTGGGTAGGGTGAGAGCTCTGAGGAATGCCAGGACTGGGTGGACAATATTAACAAGGTCAATGGTGAGTGTCATAAATCGCATCCTCCAGTGTCAGGTGATCTAGGTAGAAAGAGAGTTTTAAAAAATGGCTTCTACAAACCTCTCTGTCCCCAGAGAAAGTTCCAATTTATTCCTACCCCTTAGTCACTTGTCTAAAAGTAGTCAGTGTATCACTTTTGTATATGATCCAAGTGCTTTTCTAATTGCTGCTTCTACATTGGAACTCAGAGTGAGTTGGTGTTCTAGCCCTTAAAAGCAGAATCTCTCTTTCCTATATCCCTTCAGCTCTCCTGGATGTATGCCCCACTGGTATTCAAAGTTTCTCCACCGGGGATCCCAATGTATGGCTTGAACCTCTGACTTTGCAGGGGGGATCTCCATGGCTGTGATATCCCTCTCACTTGTGGGTTGTTTCACCAAGGATGTGAGTCATGTCTAGACTGCATCTGTTCCTCCTACCTGTCTAGATGTGGCTTTTTCTTTATATCCTTAGTTGTAGAAAATCTGCTCTGCTAGTCTTCATGTCATTCTCAATGATAGTTCTATATGAAGGTGTTTTCGTGTGTTTGTGGGAGGAAATGAACTTTGAATCTTCTAAATTTGCCATCTTGACTGCTCCAATATCTAACTATTATTATTGTTGTTAAGTGCTTTTTCTGTGACACGCACTGTGCTAAGACCATAATATCCATATCTCCTTGATTATCACAACTCCTATGGAGAATATATAATTTCTACTATTTTAAAGTTGAACAAACTGAGTCCTAGGGAGGATATATGCCTTGTGCAAAGAATTGCAAGAAAGTGGCAGAGCTGTACAGAACTTTCACTACATCGGACTTCCCTGATATTTTCCTTGGAATATTTACTGACTTTGTCAGTCATATGCTTTATGAAACCTGAAAGGATCAGTTAGATGTTCTTCTGCCTTTTCTGGATTTCTTGCTGGAAAGCTGGTACTCTCAGCCTCATTCAAGGCCACCAACCTCTCACCCACATTCACACAAGCAGACATTACCTTACTCTCCCTGGCCGATTAATTGTGAAGATACATTATCAGGGCTAATAGGACTAAAATGAAGAAAACTGGTCAAGTGAAACCCCATAAATTGGTTCGTGTGCTTCCTCTGTCTCTTTTAATATCTGATGCTGGGGATTTTTATCTTTGTCCAGCCAGGCTACAAGGGGAAAAAAATAGCATAAATAACTTCCATGGCAGTTATCAGAGTGTAGCCAGCTGTTTTGATGGCCCATTTATTAGCATGACAGGAATTCAAACCTATGATAGGGGGATCTTTTCTGAAATTACCCTCTACCCCTAATCTCATTGTTCTCTTCATTTTGTTCTCCTACTGTTCCCCTC
The DNA here is from genome assembly GCF_902729225.1 of Pteropus medius. Lineage (NCBI taxonomy): Eukaryota > Metazoa > Chordata > Mammalia > Chiroptera > Pteropodidae > Pteropus > Pteropus medius. The sequence continues at coordinate 16,669,992 of NW_024340696.1, read as the reverse complement.
TGTCATGATTCATTTGCTATCTCCTTGTCCTTTAAGCAGCAGGACCAGCACAATGAAATGTAAACCTCAAGCCTTAGGTTCTCAGCCTGGCTTTTCCACTTAATGCATTTGTGATCTTGGCTCTAATGCTTAATTTCTCTGAGCCTGATTCCTTCCGCTCCCTGGTAAATGGGGTTCATAAAAATATACACTTTGTATGTAAATATGAAGAATTGAGAGCAATGCTTAGTACAGAGTTAAGTGGCTAATTTATTAACTATTATGATTGTTGGAAAGAGGGCATAAACATATAGGAAGGAAGGGTGGGTGGTATGTGTGCTCTCTCTCTACTATTCATCTATTCTGTGCTTTTGTTTCCCATCAGATGCTGCAGCAGGTTCACTCTGGCAGCAGGACCTGAGTTTGTGTTCTAATTATCCTAGCTGCAGGGTCACTGAAAGACCTCAGCCATTGTCTTCCTTTCAGGCTACTGATATGTGGGGCAGTCACCACAGATGAGCTCTGGATTTTTTGTGTCTGATATAGATGTAGCCCATTTGGAGAAGCCTTCCAAGGGGCAGGTAAAAGGACACTGGAGCTCAGAGGCAGCTTTACAGAAGCTATATTTCCTCTCTTTCTGGGGTTTCTAAAGTAATATATACATATTCGAATCCCGTCCTACCTTAGTTAAGCTCTGGAGAGGTCCGCAACAAAGGACAAAGCTAAGTAAATGCACATTCCTTATGGCAGTCCCTGAGGCTTTTGCTTCATCCTACAAGTGGTCTCCCAATGTATTACAATGAGATTTTCTTTGTATCTGCCAGAGGTAAGTTTTCCTGGGCCCTCACTTGCGTATTGCTCCTTCAGTATTGGGGTGGGGTGTGGAGCCAATCCTGTAGAAAGCTCTTTAAAGAAAGAACATTCAGTGAAGGAATAAATTTTGCCTCTTTGTCCAGAACTGGGGGATTTATCCACTCAAGGTCATCTTCAGGGGTGATGGTGAGCTAGGGAAGAGTAGAGGGTAGTCTTTGGCCCAACTAACTTCTTAAGTGTTGGAAATGAAATAAGAAAATTTGTACACACACACATAACACACACAACAAAGTCTTAAGAGAGAGAACTTGGCCACAGGTCAGGGGTCTGTTAGCCTTAACAGAGCAGTATTTCTCAAACTAAGGGATGAAGATTCATTTTCAGAGGTCCATGGGTTCTTTCTGAGAATTGTTTAGTTTTAGGTGATAATCCAAAAAGAGCATACAAGCATATTAATCGTCTGTATAATCCTTTCAAGATCCTCATTTGCATTTATGCTGCATCATGTAGTTTTAAAAATTTTAAAAATTTTCAAGTTACGATGATAAAGAACAGAACTAGACTTCTTATATGTGATATATTTGTTCCAAAGGCAGGCCATATGATGTTAGGACAGTTTGTGCAGTGGTTTGAATAAGGAAAAATGGTGTGAAGAACCAGCTCTGGAGCAGTTGAACTATTGTCATGAGCATTGGTCTCAGTTATTTAAAAAACAAAAACAAAAACACACCATTCATCACACTAAATTGATATTGATGATTTGAATTAATTGGATGTGTTTATAATATGTAAATTTATATTGATTCTAAAGATTTATAAGAGATATATGCATAAAGATATTTTACCTAGTTTTATGTTTGTACATAATCAAATAACGTTTTATTTAGCTAATATTTGGATCGTTCTTATGTTGAACCAGATGCTTTTACAATGATTTTACATATTTTAACTCATTTAAACCTCATACATTACCCCATGGAGAAAGAAAGGGACCCTAGGGTGCATGATTAGTAGGCACTGGAGTTGGGATTTGAACCCAGGTTTTCAGAATCTGGAGCCTATGACTTTAAACACTGTTTTACATGGCCCCTGAATTATATGAAGTTTTTGTTTTTGTTTTAAATCTTGTCTGTTCATCACTCAAGTTTCAGAAGCACTAGGAGGATATTGCTAAAATTATCCAAAGCATTTATTATTGTCCCTTCAATTTCCTATCCTGTGCATCTTATTCTCTTTTTCTTTATTCACTTTCCTTGAACTATTTATTTTTCTCTGACTCTGTTTTCCTCCTTTTCTATCACATTAGGCCTCATGCCATAAAATTACTACTAGCGACTTCAGGTTTGAATAGAATTCTGAACTACTATCTCTTCAACACCTAATTCTGCCTACCCTCATTGTGTAGCATCAAAATAATGTGGGAAAACCCTCCACTTCCAGAAGTGAGACCTGATTGTTTTAATCTAATCAGGGTACCTCTTTCTACAGAGACTGGTTCAGTTTACTCAGTCTGTGCTACCTGGAATATAGCATTTCTCTGCCCAAAGGGGTTAATTTATGAATAAGTTCATAGCAAAGAATGGGCCGATAAGGTTAGAGGGTAAGTTTGAGAGACCTACCAGGAGCCAGAGTTCTCTCCTTCTGGATGTTGTAGTTTTGTTTTATTTCTGTAGGCTGTAGGACAGAATCTATTTCCTTGCCTTTTCCAGCTTCTGCGGGCTGCCCACATTCCTTGGCTCTTGGCCCCCTTTCTCTGTTTTCAAAGTCAGCAATATGTTCGAAAATATGGAAAATTTTTCATAAAATTGCATATTTACATGGTTTCTTTAGACGCTAGACAATCTGGCAACACGGGCTCAGATTTCCCTATAGAAACAACAGGCAAGAACTGAGTGACAGCTCAGCCCCTTCTGTGATATGAAGCGTGCATGTACCAGTTTGGCACAGCTTTTACCACACGTTATGGTCTTGGACCCAGTTCACATCGCCCCTTTGTATCGCCTGTGTCTTTCAAAGACATTTGTTTTTGTGACCCTGGTGTCCATTGTCATCTCGGTGGCTGGAAATGAACAGCACAAGAGTTTAGGAATCTCATAATCCACCTGCTGATCAAAATGCGTTTTGAAGGGTATTATACATAAAAACAGAAAATGGAGAAACAAATGCTCTAGGCTAATGAGTGCTAATCTGACAATCCAGTCAGATGGGCACATTCACCCTCTATTTTCTTTAATCAGCTTCAATTGAGGCCTCAGAAGTGTGATTGTTAAATGCTCTGCAAACCCTGTGCTTTGGTAAGGCAGGGAATTTACTGGGGCTAGAAAGTTGAGTTGAATATCTGTTCTAATCAGGCCCGTTTAAAGTGTTTCTTCAGGACAGACTTCATTAAATAGACTTGGACCCATTGTTGCATAATGAAAGAGCCCTGCCTGGAAATCAGGGAGCCCAGGTCTGAATCCCGTATCTACTATTAAATAGTTGGATGATGTTAGGCATACTACTTTGCATTTCTTGGTCTGTTTATTCCTTTATATAAGGAGGAATTTGGATGAGATGATATCTAAATTTCTGCTAACTCCAAAAATATAGATATCCTACAACATCTTGTTGCCTAAGGAGGGAATATGGTGTAGCGGTCTCACTCAGCCTTTGGAATCAGGGGTTTAAATTCCAGTTAGAGTATGTCTCCAAACTCTCCAAGCCTGTTGTCTCAACTTTCTCAGGAATGGGGATCATTGTAATGCCCGTGACATAGGGTGTGAAAGGGAAGATTCAGTGTTTGGTGCTCAGCACTGTGCCTGGCACACAGTAAGCACTCAATAAGTGATAATTTCTTTAAACTTACAAATTCCTGCTTTCTGAAAACAACAGTGTGCCCCATCTCTAGTTAATTGCTCTCTGCTCTAATTTTCATGCACATTCTTTCTCGCTAGCAGATTGGTATTGTAGAGTCTAAAACAGGAAACAAACATCCTTCCTTTCAAGTATATTGATTCAGTACCAGTGAGAATTTAGAATTTATTAGAGTTAATGATTAGTCTTAGCAGAAGTAATTCAAATTAAGAGACTTCAAGGAAGGATTACTCAGCTCTGTGGCTCGCCCAGCCTCGTTATCTCTGGTGTCTAGCAGCATTATGCTTGGTGTGTACTAAATAATCAATAGATGCTGCTTGATTAAATCCTTTAGAGTGTAGTGGCAGGTTAATTTTAGTAATAACTAATATTCATTAAGTGCTTAACTGTGTTCAACAATCTGTGCTAACTGTTTATATGTACCATCTCATTTAGTCCTGATAAAGAAAACTATTTTTCATGTGAAGAAATTAAAGCTAGAAAAGACAAGTAATTTGCCTGCGATCATACAGCTGGTAAAGTGGCAGAGATAGAATTTGGCCCCAGGATTGTCTTCCCCTAGAACTGATGTTCTTTACCTTGGTCCCATGCTATATAGATGCACTAGTCTTTAGTTTGGTCTCATGAATAGATGAAATGATGATGACCAGGAATCAAACCTTGCCTCAATTACTGGATTAGATATTGTCGCTGTTAGGTTTTCAGTCCCTTGAAATTCAATGTCATTCTTGTAAGGGTCAATGCTACTATTTATTTGAGTTCTCATTCAGGTGTCCATCAGATGTGGGTATAACTCTTGTGATATCGGTGTCAGCTAAGCTGCATGAGAGAGCCATCTCTCTCTTTTTCTGTTTTTACTTTATTCAGTAGTCGTTGGCTCTTAAGACAGCTAGTGACTCATCTAGAGATGATCAAACATGTGATGTTTGGAAAATTGAGCAAAGACTCCTCTTAGGCCATGATCTAACCTTTTAAAAAAATATCTGCTGGGACATGACACAATATTCCTTCCATTTGCATTAGCCAGTGCCATAAAGATTCTCAAATATGTCTGGCCTGATTAAGGACACCCATTAGCTTCAGAGATCACTACCCTTACCCTCTCTTCAACTGTGTTTAATGAACAAGTATATCTTGTTTGTGTGACATTTAATTTTATACAATGTTAATTTAAGAAACGAATTAGTACAGTAGATATATTAATGGCTATGTCTCTTCAATCTATTACCGGGCTGTCGGTTTATCCCTGAGAAAATATTACTGGGCCAGGACCATTGCTCAATAAGAGTGATTTTTCAATGTTGATGGCTATGCCCTTGTTTTGTCAAGGCTACGTTACAGGTATTTTTTATTTTCTAGAAGTGCATATTGTATTATCTTGGGGATGCAGCTGATTCAAACTAGATCAAACCCTACTCTTCCTACACGGGTCTCTATCATGATCATTGTTCTAGTTTGGTTCTCCTTCGGATGGGAGGCATTTGTTCTTTTGTTTATTTGTTTCTTTCTGTTTTCTTTCTTAGACCTCAGTTTCAGTGGATTGAATAATGACACGTCTCAGTTCATGGTGCATGATCCTTATTACTCCTTGCACGAACCCCGCTATTTTTTTTCTTTCTTCATTTTTATCCCTATTTTATACTTATTCTCATTTCCCTCTTTTCACTATGGCAGCCATTCTCATTGTTAAATGCATACTTTTTTGTTGTGCATATGTCTTCCAAACTGTGCTTTGTTGTTTTATATGCATGTACTTTAAAATTATGTAAATGGTATGATGTTAAATATTTTATCTTCTCACTTTTAAAAAAAACAACATTATGCTTTTAACATCTACTCAATGCTACAATGTAGACACCTAATTTTATTTATTTATTTATTTATTTATTTATTTATTTATTTTATTTTTGCTTCTAACTGCTCTCTTTCTTCTATCTAAGGCCTTGAAAGAACGTCAGGGTCTGCCATACTGACCCACTCAGATTCTTCAGCTTGTCATACTAGGTTAACATCAGAGTCATGTGATGATGTGATAGTCCCAGAGGAGCTCCGGTGTAGTTTATGTGAGGCTCTGATCTATGTCAGAAGCATGGGCATTTTAAAAATTGTTTGTCAGTTCCTGAAGGTATAGTGATTATTCTTTCAGGGAGGTGACAGTAAACCCTACATTGTCATGAAGGCAGTGGAAGAAAAAAATGGATTTCGAGGACAAGCCTCAGTTTCTTCGTTAGTAATATGCAGATGATAATAGTACTCACATCATGAAGTTGCTGAGGTTAATATGAGATAATTTATGCAATCTGTTTAGTATTGTTCCTGACACATTGATAAATGGCTTGTGATTAATATTCTAAGTCTAGAGTTCCATTCACATTACAGTGTGCTGCCTTATAGCAAAAAGATTTGTTCTTTTATTAGTGTGGACGTTATATAGATTATCTGAAAAGTGTGAGAGAAAACTAGGAGTGGAGACTGATGTTCTGTATTATGATATTTAATTGTGAGTGGACACACTCATGCCTCATGTGCAACAAACTGTGAAAGCTGAAAACATGCACACCCCTCATTATTGTAATCAAATACAACTTACAACAAAGTTCTTACCTCCCAATCAATATTCATAATTGTTATTGTGTTACATGGTCATTATACATAAATGGTAAAAGGTGTATAGACACACATCTACTGTTATTAGTTTTACCAGCAGACCATGTTTTAATTTTCTAGTCATTCTTCCTTTCTTGTTTTGTATCTCTAGTGTCACTAACCTTCATCTACCTGAGAGAAAGATGCACAGAGAGGAGGGGAGCCTGACACAGGACATATGGCAAAAGGCTCAGAGGGCATTTTAGAAAGGGATAATAAATGGCTGTGCTGGAGGTGCTTCGTTATAGCACAGGGGCCTGGCTGTGAGAGAAGCCAGTGTGTCTGTATTCCCTCTTCTCAGTACAGAAGACATGAAGGAACTTCACTGGGCTCACCTTTTCGTGCCTCTTCAGGAGAGCAGGAGCTTGGGGTTGGGAGGCAGTGGCTGCAGAATAGATACAGAAGCTGTGCCCTCTGGAGCTGGTCCCCTGAAAGTTCCAGACAACTGAGGCAAGCTCGACTTTATCCTCAACTTGACATTCCTCTAACTCAGGGGTTTGCAACGGTGGTCACAGGCTCAATCAACCCCACCGCCTGTTTCTGTAAGTAAAGTTTTGTGGGAGCGCAGCCGCCGCACCCAGTTGTTTTCCTATTGTCTCTGGCTGCTTTGACGCTACAACAGCAGAGCTCAGTCGTCATGACAGAGACCTTATAGTGGGGAAAGTCTAAGACATTTACTATCTGGACCTGTGCAGAAAAAATATTTGCTGACATCTCTAACTCAGTGTAATGCTTTGCTTTTCACAGAAAAATATCAGAGGGCAGCGCAGTAGAGTGGTGAAGAGCATGCACTGAAGTCAGACAGAGCAAAGGCTGCAGCATTCTTGCTATATGACTTTAGGTCCCCGTTTTTTCCCTTTGTAAAGCAATAGAAAATATGCTCTCTCATGGTATTCATAGGAAGAATCAATACGATCGTGCATGCCAGGTGCTTAACGATGCCTGGAATTTAGTAAGCATTCGATGCATATTAGCTATTTGTAAAAGTCATAAGGTTGATATGTAACTGAACATGAAGAATGGACCACTGTGGATAAGATATAAAACCACTCTGGTGTTTGCGTGTTGGGAAAGCCTCTTCCAGCTGATGGTAAGGGAATGGTTGAATGGAAGCCCAGATTGTTGGAGATGAATTATGCCCAAGTAGTTCCCAGGATCTGGCCCGGTCATTGTAAGTGCACAAAGGTACAAATACAGGCTCTATACCATCAACCTTGGGGTCCGCTCACATGTGCCGGGACCTGAGGAAGGCATTAGGATTTCTTTCAATCAACGTGGGAGTCTTTGGTCCTTGTGCATCCGTGGGGTTCAGGTCAGATCAAATGCCTAGGAGTGATAGCCTATAACCAAGTTCAGCAGTTATTCACTCAGGGAACCAGGACGGGTGTGAACTGCTCCTTCATTTCATATTAATGGATATCCAGGGTCTTTCCCCACAGGTGCTGGAAGTCTGATCTAAGAAGCATTTCACAAGATAGAGAATGAGAAATAAAAACTCCAAATTAAAAAATCTCCCTACCATTGTCAAGTGGCAATAAGATCATTTTCTGCCAGTCTTGCTCTAAGAGCCATGTTTCCTGCTCAGCTGCTGTTGAGCAGTATAAGACCAGATATATGAGCTCAAATGCAAGGATTTAACTACTCTCCCCGTCATGCTTTTATTCCGTTGATATACTAGGCTGCCACAATTAGGATATGAAGTGTTATTTTTAATGTACTTTTGTTTGCCCTTTATGACTTGCTAATGTACCTGCCATTTACAATAAATAGGCTCTTAAAAGTGAGTCACTGATCTTAGATGATGACCACGCTGGACAAAATTTTGTGAGCATTGACTCTTCCAGGAATTGAGTTAAGCACTATATCCTCATTTGGAGCTAGTGTAGAGCCTGACATACTAAGTGCTCAGTTGAACAAAGTTTGAGTGATGATAAAGCCAAAAGTTTTCATCTTTATGGTTTTCAAAGTGTAAGTTGGAAATGTAGATGTTAATTCTGTTATATATATGATGATCAGCTCTGCGAGAGAGGTATTTACAGATAAATAGGTTGTCGCTTAGATAGGTTAAGTGACCTGCTTAATGTCATACACCAGTCAATGGCAAAGCCAGGATTTGATCCAGCTCCAACCCTGCCCTCTTTATCTTTAAACTCTATTACACCTTATATTAATTGCTCAGAGAGATATGTTTCTGGTTAAGCAATAAATTTGAAGAATATGATGAGCACACTTCCAGCTAGGAATAAACTTTGTTTTGGCCACTAGATTGCAAAGGTTGCTGTTTACCTAGGGCAATTCATTTGGGCATCAGAATATCCTCCAATAAAAGCAGTTGAGTCCACTGGGCTCAAGGGTCCTCACCTATATATCGAAGCAGTGTTTCTCAGTGTGGACCCAGGCCATCTATCTCAGGGTCATCTGGAACGCTTGATAAAAATGCAGCTTTTGGGAATCATTCCAGAACTGCTGAATCCGAATTTTTATATAGTCCTCCAACTTATTTATGCACACTAAAGTTTGAGAACCACTATTTTAAAAGACGTGCCAGTCAGAGTTCAGTGAAGACAACAGAAATCACTTTAGGTATTTTGAATGGAAACCATTTAATAAAGGACATTAGAAAATTACAGCACCATTGAAAAAGCTAGAGAGCAAAGGTCACCTCAGGCTGTCAGGAATCATAAAGTACAAAAATTGCAGGTAAGTTATCTAGCTTGCTGTAGCTTCTAAACTTAGTGATCCTCAGGAAGACTGCTGGACGCCTCCATCAAACCCAAGTAACTGCCTCTACTGTCAAAGAGCACCAGCTCTACCTTCTCATCTGCTTCCGAACCTCATATGTGGGTCCCTTATGTGAGTCTTACTGGTTCTCTGCCGGCAAAGGATTCTGGGCAATGTAGTTCCCAAGATGTCAGCCTCTTTAGTACAAGTGAGGGGATGGTATGGAGAATCAAGTAATAACTGGTATAGGCGATATTTAAAATCAGGGATCTATTAAATAAAACCAAAGAATTAGCTGAGAACTAAGTCTATGAATAAATCTACTGGTGGTCTGTTAAGAAGTCATTTTCAAAGCAAAAAGAGATACTAACAATTTACCAAAACAACAACAACAACAACAACAACAATAACAAAAACAACCCAACATAATAATAGCAAGTAAAAAAAGAGTCTGGTTCTGGTATGTTACCTCTCTACCACTTTGGGCAGAGGAGGGTACCTCATTTGCTTCTAGTTCAGAGTCACTTCTTTCTACTCCTTTAGGCATCTTGACTGTATCTCCATCTTGTCCTCGGGAGTTTTATTTTTGTAATCTATGCTGGTTCTACTCTTCTTTCTTTTAGCTGACTCATTTGAGGCGGGCACTTGGACAAGTGTGCTCTCTTTCTGGGAATTTGAAAGCAAAACACAGAGGTTGACACAATCAAACAGAATTGGGCCTGCACTTCAATGTCATTTAGAGTTGTGCCTTGAACACTTGGCAACCTAAACCTTTTGTAACCTGGAACCAAAGGGAAGTAACAATATGGCATTTCATTAAATGAAAGTCAATTGAAAATCTATCACTCAGAAAGACCAACTCTGCCACTTACACTATGACATAATACCTTTTCATCATTCGGCATTTTTTTCATGCTCATTGAAAGTAATTTTTAGATTTATTAGTCAGTTTTTTTCTTATGTAATATTTCTAACGATAGCAAAATATAAGTAAAATAAACTGTGAAAGTGTTCTTAAAACTTCACGTTCAGAGTCCATCTCTTTGGAATCACTTTTTCTGTATATCATCCGCTGTGCCATTAAGAGCATTGGTGATGGAGCATTTCTTCAAAACAAAATAAAACAAAAATGATGCCCCACTATAAGTCTCCAAAATTTTCCCCTAATACGGTGACTCCATTCTCAAGTCTGGGTGCTGAACTTTTCTACCCAAGTAAACTTATGGCCTCAGCTGAGTCAGATATGACTGGAAGTTAAGCAATTTATGAGAAATAGAGATGTTAAATCTGGGGAAATGAATTCAGGAATCCGTGAAATAGGGTTTATCTTAGAGAAGAAGGTGCGGGGTGGGAGGACCAAAGGTACAGAGCTTGGTAGGTATGAAAACACAGAAGATGAAGGAAGAGAGGCCACAGGCTTCCCAGTTCTGGTGAGGACTGGCTGTACCCCCTCCCCCAGCTGTGGTATAGGATGCTACCCCTCAGCTCTTAAATTGTCTCTTTACAAGGTAGTTTTTAAAAAGTGGGTTTTTTTTTTCTCTTACGATTAAACACTCCATGACTAAGATGTCTTGGAGAAGTTCATGCCTAGTGGGGAATATGAACATGTAAACAGAGACAATTACAACAGTGCATGGTTCATACTGTAAAGAAGATTATGTACCAAGTCCTGTGGGAGACCACAGGGCAAGTGGATTTCTGTTCACCTTCCTGTCATTTCTGAGCTGGGGACCAGCCTCATTCGGATATTTTACAAATGATGCTTATTAAGATGCAGACGGTTGCAGAAGTGAACTGATGATGTTCCACCGTAGAATTCTAAACAGGCCGTCACCGGAGGCATCTACTGGTCAGTTGCTGATGTTTTGAGAACTCAGCCCAGGTTACCTTTTAGTGATTATATTATTGATAGTCAAGGTCCTACATTTTCCTGGCCACTCTCAGTCCCTCTGTCCTGTTTCCCTCTCCTGCTTGAGCTCACCCTCTATCCTGTCGATATCTTTCTTTACTGTGTTAGACAAAGCTGTGCACTTTCCATTCTCCTGTCTTTATCACTGCCTTACACCTATTTTTTCTCTGTGAAGTTCAAAATCACAGAGTTTAAGGCTCGATTCATTCCTACTCTTTCAGGAAACTTCCTGATTATACCAGTCCAATGTGCAGCTTCATTCTCTTAACCATTCATGTGTCAAAACCATACTTCATTGTTTTTATGTGGTTAGTGCTATTTTTCCCAACTAGAATGAACATTCTTGGAGGGTGGGGACCGTCTCTTAATACTTTTACTCAGCAAAAATGTACCGTGTTATGTGTTCAAGTGCTAGACACTAAGCACAGTGATGTGGTGAGATAAAGGTAGACTGTTAGGTGAAAAAAAAAAAAACTATGAAAATACATACATGTGTGAAGTGGTAGAAAATGGAGAAGGTGTTAAGAACAATTGAGATAAAGGTCATGGAGATTTAGAAGAGGAAGAGCTGATCGTGAGTTTGGAGGATACGAGGAAGCTTTCCTGATGCCATGGCAATTGTATTGGGCCTTGAAAGACAGTTAGGATGTGGGCATACACATAATAGGGTGGAGGCCAGCATCTCACTGCACCTCACCGTCAGCACATTCAGTGACTATTTGTCTACAGACAATGCATAAATGAATAGGCATGGCTATGTTCTAATAAAGTTTTATTTACAAGAACAGGCAGTGGTCCAGCTTGGGCTTGCAGGCTATAGTTTGCCACCCTCTGTTCTGTGATTGAATATGTAATGGAATGTATTATCACAGCTTCATCAATGCTCAAAATTAATAAAAACTAGGAAGAATGTCCTGAAATATTGACAATAGTTGTCTTTGATTACTGAGACTGCACATAACATTTTTTCTACTTTTTGATTTCCCCAGACATTTCATAAGGACCATGAATTTTATAGTGAGAAAAAAACAAACTTTATATACAGAATTAAAGTATATATAGCAGACAGTATACATAACCCAGAGCTTGTCACATAGAAACTCAGGGTATACCTGAGCTTGGCTGATCGGTATCATTTCTGCAAATATTATCCCTAGTGTTAAGGAAGCTACTGTCCTTGGAATGCCAGCTTAGATGCGACAGACAAGCTTGCATCAAAACTGGCTGTTTCTTCTGTTGCCCTCTGTCATCAGCTCCAAAGAGCGATTATGTTGTTTGAGAAACATAGCAAAAAGGCTGCCTAGACAGAAACTAAATTGATTTTCTGATTCCACCCTTAACCCTCTTTTTTCGTGGTCTCTAAAGGGTTTTAAAGCACTCTATGTGACATGCTGCCAAGTCAGATAGGAGATGGAATAATTGTGGACTTAGCCTTCACCCCAGATCACAGTAATGTCAGTGGAATAGGGTCAAACAACAACAGATGTCTGATTATAAGTGAGCTTAAGAAACAGACATTAAGCTTTAAATTCTAAGGTGGAAGTACTGCTAATGACAAGAGCTGTGACTTTAATACTTTTGCTTTGCGTATTTCTTTGACTTTCAAAACAATGCTTCAAGATAGGTATGGCTATCCCCATTTTACAGGTAGGAAAAGTGAGGTTCAGAAACTTACAGCAGTTTGTTTAAGATTATAAAGTGAGTTTGTGGTAAAGTCAGGATTTGAACCTAGGTTTGCCTGATTTCAAAGGCTGCTCTTTCCACTTTGCTACTCTCCTCATTATTAGCCCAACACTTTCTCTTCCTGCAAGAGACACGTGCCCACCATCGAATCTCAAAGTACCCTTGAAATGCTAGGTCAGCGTTTCCTGTGATCTCGCTGCATAGGGCACAAGGTATATGACAAGCTAAGTAAATGTAGACAGTGCAATTTAACTGGTTCATGACAAATCACATAGGTTTGGGGCACAGGACCCAAACACATTTGATTGAGCTTAATTAAATTTATACTGTGGGGACAAGAAAATTAAATTCCAGAGAAGAAAGTAATAGAATAAGTCTCATCTTTTTTTTCCAGACCAATGGTATTGCCGGGTTTTAGAAACACTAGATTCATGGCCCCATAAAGAATGAGAATGGCTAAAGAAAATTTTATGAGTTGTGAAAATCTTGGGGTGGGCTTTGTAATAAGATTGTCTTAGCTTAAGTGCAAACTTTTCCAGTTACTATGTGTAAATATGTATTAATCAGGGTTCTTCAGAGAAACAGAACCAATAGGAAGAATATGTGTATGTATGTATCATATGTATGTGTTTTTTTACATACACACACACACACACACACGAGAGAGAGAGAGAGAGATATATAGAGAGAGAGAGAGGAGAGAGAGAGAGGGGCAGAGAACGAGAAAGAGAGATTTTAAAGAATTGGCGTTTCTGATTGTGGGGCCTGGCACATCTTAATTCTGCAGGGTGGGCCATCTGTCTGGAGACCTAAGAAGAGCTGATACTGTAGCTCAAATCTGAAGGCAGTCTGGAGGCAGAATTCCTTCTTCCTTGGAGGATCTCAGTCTTTCTTCTCTTAGTACCTTCAACTGATTAGATGATGCCCCCCCACATTATGATGGGTAATTTGCTATACTCAAAGTTTACTGATTTAACTGTTAATTTCATCTACAAAAGTACCTTCACAGCAACATCTAGACTGATATTTGACAAAACATCTGGGCACCAGAGCCTAGCCAAGTTGACATATAAAATTAATCATCACATTGTGTAAATACCCACAGTAATTTAACCACCCAAATCTGTTTCCTCGCCTGTTGAATGGGAATAACAGTAGTATCTGCAATATAAGGATGCTGTGAGGCTTCCATCAGCTAATGTATACGCTTTGCAGAGTGCTGGCAAATGGTATGCAATCAGTAGATTTTAGCTAATTTTATTGCAGTGAGATTCTAAACCTCTTTTAAATTTATCTAGCTAATATCTTCTAAGAAACATGGAGAATTTTATGCATTGCTTCAGTTGCCTTAAAAATGCCCTTTTCCTATTGTGAGGGGATATTGAAAATTACCATTTATTAAATTAGAAATAAAGAGAGACCAAAGAGGTCAAAGGTAGAGTGTATGGCTCTAGGTCAAACCACAAATTGAGCAGAAATAGAACAGGTTTTCAGCGTCTATAAGGTGCTTCCCATTAGACTGTCATCATTTATCATGTTCCATCTACTTAGAGATGGAGCTGTTTCCTTGGGGTATTTTCTAAGAAATTCACATGTAAATCACAGTAGTGAAATGGGCTTCTTTCACTAAAATCTGAAATGTCAAAGTAGTTGGAATGTTCAGAGGTCAAATGTTCTCCAAGTTGAGAGTAATTTTGGTCTCTGTGCTTTAATTTAGAGGATGGTTGTTAACATCCCATCATTAACTGACTTGTCACGATGATGGAGAATGTTATGGTGGCTTAGAGTGTGGGTTCTGGAGCCAGGGCGCTTAGGTTCAAATCCTGGCTGTGGGACTTTTTAGCTATGCCATTTTGGGCAGCTTATCTCATATCTATGCCTCAGTTTCCTCAACTATAAAAATGGAGATGTTATAGTACCTGTATCACAGGTGCTGTGATGGTACCAAAGCAATGGCTGGGATGTAGTTAGCATTCTCTAGAGTTTGTTTATCATCCTCCTCCTCAGTATTGCCACTTTGATCACCACTATTCAGGTAATATATTTCATATACAATGTCTATCAAGCCTGGTTTGTAAACTCTCCCAGAGTTTACAATTTAAAACAGAATAGGAATTAGCAACTTCTTCTTATTTGGAAGTAGCAATATTCCAACTCAATATAATTAAAAGATAGTTTAAGACCAAAGGAGAATTCATAAAGTTGCCTGTAATCAGAAACCAAAATCCCTTCAGGACTCACTTTTCTTTCTTAATCTCGACTTTTTCTCTGTGCACTAGCTTTATTTTCTTAGCCTGGTTTATCCCTGGAGTGGAGGATAAGCTCCATGAACGCTTTGCTCTCATATACTTATACTTTCCTAACTGAAGTGTAAGAGGCACTTTTATACCAGCTTCACTTTGAAAAACCCCAGAGAAACGCTCTGATTGGCTAAGTTCCATGACCTACCCCCTGGACTAGAGGGGTGATTGGCCCAACCATTGATTGCTCCAATTCCCGTGGACAAGGCCAAGCACTATTTCCACGAAAGAATCATAGAACTTATCAAATGGAAAAGGGCCTTAGAAGTTATGTTTCCATAGCATTGTCCAAAACTCAAATTTTACAGAATTATTCAGTTTGGTTAGATGTCTATATTGTGTATTGATGTAGTTCTTACGTTATTTTCCGTTCCACCTCACTTATATATCTATTATATTCTTTAAGGGTGTGTCGTGATTTTCTACTAGGACATAGTTGGAGGGTCTGCAGAGTTTTTGGAGGCAGGACCATATATAAAAAGACCTGTGGTTCCTGATTCACATTTTAGTTGGGAGTTGGGGAAACAGTGGAGTGGAGATGGGGTACCTCCTCCTTCACCATTACCAGATTGAGAAACACTAAGGCAGACTCTCCAATAAAATACCTAATGCAAACCAACTGGGATAAGATAAATGAGGTTCAGTGAAAAGTGTAAACAGTTTATTTTAATAATAAACTGTTTTAGTTTGATGGCAAGGTGGCTGCCAGCAATTCCAGGTTTTCAGTTTGATCTCTTATTTTCATCAACAGCTATGAAAGTCTTGACTCTTACTAGTCTGAATGGGGTCACATGCTGGTATTAGAGTCAGAGCCTCCTAAACTCCCCAGATGGATCGTGATGGAGGCATAGTTCTCCCAGAGGACCATGAGGTACTGTTACTAGAGGCAGAAATGCCATTTTGCAGATTAAAAAGATAATTAAAACAATGTCAAGGATAGTATTTCCAGGTAGCACTTTTGAAGAATCAACACTAATAAAGCTATAAACCTTTACAAAGATTATAAAAGTTGTTTGTAAAGAGTGCTATCAAGTGATTAAAACACTTTTCTTTAGCAGTTTAAATATTCCCTCTGGGATATTGTTTAAACTTGAAATTTTCCAAGCTAAAGAATTTTAAAGAAACTAATGCTGAGTGAAGCCATAAGACCAAACTGGAAAGAACTCAAGACTGTAGCATTTTTGAAGGAGGAAATGGGCTAGGGTCTTCATAATTCAGAATTTAAAATTTCACTTATCCACATATTTCTAGTATGTTTCCCTAACCTCAATTGTGCTAAGTGGACCCCAAGTCCAGATCCTTTTTGAATCAACCTCTTCAGAAAGCAAATCCGAAGTGTTCTACACAAATGGTAGTGGAGTTTGAGTTTGATCCTAGATTTAAATTCTTTGTTGTAAGGGTATGCAAAGAATTTTGCTTTCTGAACTAAATGTTCCTCCTCTTTCAAAGTTAGGAGGTATTTCTTCTTCTTGAGCATTTCTGGGATTTTGTAGCATGTGTCATCTACTTCTAGGGCTTCCCAGGGCCAGCCTAAATTTTAGATTCATTTGGGTTGCCAGAAATGTACTACGTTTTAATTTCTTTTTCCACCTTCCACTACTCTGTATCCTATCCTATTACATTTGCCTCTCTGAGTATTTGATTTAAAAATCACTTTATTTTCATTTTAGTGAGAATAACTAGAAGTAACCAGATTCTTTCATGTAACAATGTACTTTGAAAATATTTCATATATTTTGATATACTTAATTAATATAGTTTTTAATAGCTACATAGGATTTCATAATTAAGATAAACTATAATTCATTTAATTACTATATTTTAATGTACATTTAGATTATTCTCATTTTTCATGATTATGAAAAATAATGTGATGAAAATTTGTGTGACTGTATCTTTATGCATCTGATTATATCCTTGAGGTAAAATATAACACTTAAAAAATTGGTACATGTGGATGAAAGGGAGTATATTCATCTATGCTCTTGGCTTCCCCAAGGACCCTTGATTATTCTCTTCTGCAAGTTGAAGAATTTGGATGAGAGTTTGAGAAACATGGCTGTATCAGACCATCATGAAATCATTTTAGATTTGTTTGTACTTATATTTTAATAATAAACTGTTTTTTTGGAGGGAGGTTGGGAGAATTCACAAATTTTCCTAAAGTAAATCATGCTGTTGAAGTTGAGAGATATAGCCCCAAAGTGGTTTTTTTTTTTTTTTACAGTCTAATTGAGGTAAAATTGACATGCAAAAAACTGCACATGTTTAATGTGTACAATTTGATGCATTTGGACATACGCATATGCCTGTTACACTGTCACCACAGTAGGGTAATAAACATATCCAGCTCCTCTAAATTTTCCTTGTGCTCCCCTTTTTTAAAGGTAAGAAAGCTTTACATGAGATCTACGTTCTTAACAAAATTTTAAGTGCACGTACCACATTATTAACTATAGATACTCCTTGCCAAAGTCTTTTTATGCTAAACTCTGATGCACTTTAGAAAACTGGAAAGAAGTGGTGGTCATGTTAATAAAGTAGGTAAGATCAATGAACAACTATCTTCAATCTCATTCAATCAACACATCAATGAAAGATGTGTTTAATCATTTAATCAACAATTTCCTATTGAGCATTTACTATGTGACAGGCACTGTTCTAGGGGCAGGATCTATAAAATTGAATAAAACAGGCCTGATCCACACTTGCATAGGGTGTACTATTTAATTGTAGAGAAGTTGAGAAGTGAAAGGAATTAATTCATCGCATGTGGATAAGATTCCAGTGAGAAGTACATTATCATGTTGCAGCATGCATTTGTTGAATGCTACTGTGAGCCAAAGCCTGTGCTGAGTGCTCCAAATCTAGTGTAACCTTTAAAAGAAAACCTTAAAAGAAAGCGATGAGCAAGGTACTATTATCTACTTTTTAAGAAGGGAAAACAGAATTCAAGAGTTTAAGAAAAATTTCTGTGGCCCATAGTTGATAAGTGGCTTAGTCTTGCCTCCAAGGCTATTCTTGAACTTGCACTGTCTCCCTGCCAACCCCAGGGTGTGAGAAACTATAAAGGGTACAAATATATGAAATCCACTGCTATAGATAGCCATGCCTCTCACAAACTTATTATACAGGTGCCTGAAGTTACCTTTTGACTGCAGTGAGATTTTGTAATGTAGACACAACCTTCCAAAAGACACAAAAAATGGATCAGCTTTTAACTCTGGCAAAGGCACATTGCTTGTCCTTGAATCAATGTTAAAAGCCAAAAATTATGCTTGTTTTATACATGAGGAAACAGGCTCAGGGGTAAACAAACAAAGAAACGGAAAACAGAAAACCTTTTCTTTTTTTTTCTTTTATTTTTTCCCCAAGCCCCACAAAGTGGCTGAGGTTGGATTTAGCCCCAGGTATGCTTGGCTCCAAACTCATACCGTTTCCAAAAAATTAACAGTGGTAACTCAGGAAGCACTTAAACATTCAAAGACTTTAGAAATAATAGCAAAAGTCTGAAAGATTAGGTTTACTACCTGATAGAGTTGCTATTCTTTATTTTGTCAGGTGAGGGCAAATGGATGTGTTTCAATCCTTCATTATGCCTGTAAAAGCTTTTAAAATCCAGTCCCACGTGTCATATTCATCAAGAAACTGAGAAAATAGAGTTTAGTTCATTTCATTGTTAGGTACACAGCTGGCTCAAATTGAAAGTATTTGTCAATGGGTCATTGTGATTTGAAAGTAGGGAGAGAAGACACTTTAAGAAGTTCTATTGTGGTATTTAGAAATTTCATTAATTTCTTGGATAGCGGAATGAGTGTGCTTATTAATTTTCCTGTTGACAACAAGTTGGATGTGTTGGCTAATGCCTTGGAAACAGGACTGAAATTGAAAATGACCTTAACAATTCGGAGAGGTGGGAAGATAGAAAAGAGATGAAATTCAATAGCTAGAAAAATTGATGATGGAAAGAAACATCAATATGCTCCAATGTTTCATTAAATTTTTCAAATGGAAGAATATCAAGGCTGTTAGCCTGTGGTGGTACTGCTGATGAGGATGATTATTATTAAAAGTTACATTCTGACTTTTCTAGGAGATAACAGTAGAAATCAATAGAGGAATAATTGATTTTCATGCCTGTGTGAAAGACTAGGTGATTTAAATGGTATGAATTTGTCCTGAATGGCAACATGTGACTGCGTCATGTTTAACCAAATCCTTCCAGCTATGATACTAAATTGAATTCTCTATTCTCTCTTCCCTGGAAAGAGCCATGTTTCTAAAAACCCAGTGGTGGGAGAATCCATTTTAAGTTTGGACTTTATGGGAAACATAATGTTGGGGATCCAGGGTTATGAGTAAGCCTCTTTGAAACATTGAGTGACACATAATCTTAGTACGCAATAAGCAAAACAAGGTAGTTCATACAGCACAAAGATAAGCGATGAAGTGTGTGCACTAGGGCATTTCTGACAGACTAAGAAATAACCTTCATTCATGCCTCTCTTTCCCCTATGTTTGTTTCTAGCCATTGAGGTATGTAACAGGTTCTGTTTTGTAACTTGTCAGAAAGGAGGAAGTTTTGCTTTGAGGAGGGGGTCAGGTGGTAACAGAAGAGGACAGAATGATGTTTCAGAGTCTGTTTTGGGTCAGGACAACTGGGTTGGATTTGAAATTTTATGGTTAGAAAAATTAGGATCAGAGTGTGGTCACATTTTTGGAGACCCCAAATATACACATTGCTTTTTCAAGGTTTAATGACGAAGTTGGCACCTCTGTATGAAGCCCAGAAAGGCTCTGGCACTCCAAAAATTAGAGGCAGTGTCATTCAGAATGCTTTTAGAGTCAAATAACAGTAAAATCCAACCCAAACTGATTAAAACAAAAAGAAATTCTCTTAACTCTCTTAATGGAAATATTCTGGGCTGGATCTTCTAGGTTTATGCGTGGTTGAATCCAGAAGCTTAGACGAGGTCGTTATCACCTGATACGTGTCTGTCCCTCCATCCTGGCTTCTCTTATTATTGATTCCCTACTCAAATGTTTAGTTTGATGGCAAGGTGGCTGCCAGCAATTCTAGGTTTTCAGTTTAATCTCTTATTTTCATCAACAGCTATGAAAGCCTTGGGCCTGACTCTTACTAGTCTGAATGGGGTCACATGCTGGTATTAGAGTCAGAGCCTCCTAAACTCCCCAGATGGATCGTGATGGAGGCATGGTTCTCCAGAAAGACCATGAGGTACTGTTACTAGAGGCAGAAAACAATAATATCTACAAACTATTGTGCATTAAAGAAGCTAGCTTTGGAAGCATATAGGGATACCACCCTTTGCATGTGTGTGAGATTTTCTATGGCCCTAGGGAACCAAAGCTTCCCCAAATGACTCCTCAGGAAAGGGCATGAACGAAAGGAAAGCAGAAGAGGAAGGGATGCTGTGGTGAGTGTGCCTCACAGACTATGGAGCTGCTGTGTGTCTTTAAAGTCTGCAGAAAAGAAGTGGCCACTTTGAGGGGAAATTAATTTTTGGCAATTAAGCTAACGGGGATTGGCATTGCAAGAAATTGATCACTAAAAGAAAATGTGGCCTGAATTTGCAAAATACACACTGATGAGATTCATGTGATTGGATCTGGAGAAAGACATAAGTCCTTTTGTAGGATTTCCTGTGAGATAAATTGATTGTATATGGATTAACCACTTGAAGAAGGAGAGTAGAAATAAGAGACCCAGAGAGCTATTTCCTCTTAAGAATTATTGGTGAGACAGTTTGATGCTTTATGAAATGATGATATTGTTGACTCTTAGACCTGGGATGACTTGCAATTTCCTTATACGTGATCTGAAATTATTATAGTAATAATAGCTCAAAGTTTATTTCTATGTACAGGTACTGTTCTAAGCACTTTCCATAAATTGTTTCAGTCCGATTCTAATGGTAACCCCTGGAGTAGGTAATATTGTTATCACCACTTTATGGTGGGGAAACTGGCAGACAGGTTTAGTCTTGTCTAGGATCAAGACCTCCCATGGCTGGTACGTAGCAGAGCTGAGACATAAACTCTGGGCAGTCTAACTCTAGACCCATGCTCTTAACCAAGCCCTGCGTTGTCTCCAAGAAAACAAAAGCAGTTTGTGGACACAAATCTGCTTAGGCTAGAATGAGACAGGGGTTAGTTTGTTTTTTCTTTTCCCTTCCCTTCCCTTCCCTTCCTTCTTCCCTTCCGCCCTTTCCCTCACTCATCGGCTATTCCACCTCCTCCTTCATCCGCCTCCTCATCATCTCCTCGGCTACATCATCACCACTCTTCCCTCTGCTCCTCCCTCCTCCCCTCTCTTCCGGCACCATTTCCCTCCCCCTCCCCCTCCTCATCGCTTCCGGCCCCACTCCTCTTTATTCAATATCTCCCCAGTCCACGCCTCTTCCATAGACTATATTTTTGTTGTTCACGCGTAAAACTCTGGGCCATCCTGAACTTCCTCCTTCCCATTCATGAAACAGGTTGCTCGCCCTGAGACCCTCCATATTTTCCGGTCCAGTCTCGGCTCATTCTATATGAACCGGCAATGTGGCAAAATGGGATCGTCTTGTTGCTCATGTGCTGAATAACCAGTGTGTACTTTCGTTTTGGTAGTACATGTTTTTCACTGTAACTCGTTTTGGGGGGGCATTTAAGGTTTGAAGACTAATGGACACTTATAGCAGCCTATCTGTGTGTGTGTTCCAAACACAGATTTCTTTGGGAAATTGCTTGTGGAAAGAGGGCTTGGTGTACTTAAAGGCTTTAAACTAGCACAGTGTGACAAATTGAATGGAAACTTTAACCTCTTCTCAGTGGCAAAGTTTCTTGTAAGGCAAGAACAGAAGTCCTTTTACAACTGCTTGGTTGTCTGATGTCCAGAGGTTCATCCCCTCAGTTTATACTTGTGTTTGTGTTTGGGGGCGGAGGCGGGGCCTAAGAGATAAGTGAAGAGAGCCGACTAGGGTTTTCTGTGTATGTATTTAAAAGCATAGTGGTATGGTGGTAAGAGCAAAGCTGTGATCACAGAATATCTGTAAGAATAGTACGTCTGTATGCCCTTAACCTAGATTCACCAGTTGTTACCATTTTCTGCTTTTTCTTCCCTTTTCTCCCTCCCTTCTTCTTCTTTTCTTTCTTTTTCTCTCTCTCCCTCCCTCCACATTCAACACACTTGTACATGATGCAGCTTAATTATTTGTGTGTGTGTGTGTGTGTGTGTGTGTGTGTGTGTGTATGCTGAACCATTTGGGAGTAAGTTATAGGCATCATGACACTTGATCACTAAATGCTTCGGTAACTATATCCTAAGGTTAAAGACATTCTCCTACATAATCACAATGCAATGGTCACATTCAAGAAACTCAGCAGTGATATACTACTATTCCTAATACACAGTTCGTATTCAAATTTCTCCAATTGTCTCAATATTGTCTTTTATATTTTTCGTTTTATCCAGGATTCAATCAAGAGTCACATATGGCATGCCTCTTTACTCATCGTGCTTCTTTAATCTCCTTCGATTTAGAACTGTTTCCTAGTCTTTTATTATCTTTCATGATTATGACTTTGTGAAGAGCCAAGGGTGGTTGTTGGCAGAATGTCTTTTGAGTTGAATGTGTCCAATTGTTTCCTTATGAGTTAATTGTGTTTAAACAATTTTGACTGGAGTATTCTATGGGTGACATTATCTTCTCTGTGTCTGACATCAAAAGACTTACAAGGCCCATTTGCCCTTTTATGATGATATTAATTTTTACAGTTAGTTAAGGTGGGGCCTGTCATATTTCTCCATTACAGATGTACCTTTTACTAGAAGCTCATGCTTTGAAGTCTCATTTCGCATTTGAACTCTGCCACTTCCTAGTCATATAGAATTTGTCAAGTTATGCCATAACTCATCTTTCAGTTCTTTATCCGTTGGGGATAATCACACTCTCTTCTAGGGATAGCGTAAGGATTAGGCATGATGATACAGGCAGGTAGTCAACAAATGGCAGTTATTGTCATTTTGCTGGGAGTACAGCATAAGTTTTGGAGTTATGCAGATCTGAGTTCAAATTTTGTCTCTTAAGTTACTTAGGTTTCAGTTATCTTCTTCAGAGGTCGGCGAACTTCCTGTAAAGGGCGAGATAGTAAATATTTTAGGCTTTTCAGGCCGTGTGGCCTGTGTTGTGACTACTCAATTCTGCCGTTGTGGTGTGACAGCAGACGGAGGTAATGTGTAAACCAGTGGGCAGACTGTGTTTCAATGAGACTTCATTTATGGTCACCGGAATTTCAATTTCATATAAATTTCATGTGTTACGAAATGTTATTTTTCTTTTGACTTTTCTCCCTAATGATTTAAAAATGTAAAAAACGTTTGTTACAGCTTGTGGGCTATAACAAAAACAGATGCAGGCAACAGGCTGTTTTTGGTCCACTGGTCATAATTTGCCACCCCTTATCTATTATTTGCTAAAATTTTTACTATTTTTAATTGTGCTTAAAGCTTATGGGATTTTTAAGAAATCGAAGTGGGTGATAAATTGCAAAAAATTAACCACCAATTGTCTGCATCTTCTCCCATCAAGAGGTTGAGTCTATTTCTTACGCTCTTTAAATCTAGCCTATCCTGGTAACTTCTTTTAACCAGTTAAATGTGCTGGGAGGGATGTTAGGTAATTTCCAAGCCTAAGCCTTGGAAGTTTTATAAGACTCAATTTTATCAGAAAATCCTGGGATCCTGTGTTCAGGCTACCCTGATGGATAATGAGACTGTATGAAGAGAAGCTTCAGATGTCTCAGCCATCTCAGTTTTCCCACGAGGGTCTTAGATATTTAAGTGAACCTAACTGACATCGTAAGGAGCGGAGATAAGTTGTCCCAGCAGAGCCCTATTCAAATTGCCAACCCACAAAATCATAAGTAATTAAATAATTATTATTGTAAACCATTAGGTTTTGGAGGAGTTTGTTATACATCAAAAGCTAACTGATACAAGATGCTAAAATATATCATTAAGGAAGGTATTGGAAGTTGAAATAAAGTCAGACACTTGAGATGAGTCTTTTCCTACTTCATCTAGTTCAGAGGAAGTATGCTATAAAGGAGACTAGGAATAAGAGGAAGGTACGCAGTAGGAGAAAAAGGCAATCCAGAACATGAGAAGGAGACAGAGATACATGTTGGTTAAAGCTAGCCAGAGAAGTAGACTTTGTCACAAGTGTTTGTGAACTGTAGGACTAATTGTGTAGACAACCAATAAGAAAAACATGGATACCATGAATAGTTCTAAATTTGAGTTTACATTAGTGATATACTTCAAGCTGTAAAAGGAATTGATACCCCGAATAGCTATATCTCTTTAATTATGATTATCCTGTGCATATGGATCTCTTTTTCTATTGCATTATAATTTTTAAATTATAATCAAACTGGGCATATATGGAGACTATGGCTGACGGTGAGGAGATGAGGATATAATAAAAACAGAAACATCAGAGGTACAGACTGGGACCTAATGAAGGCATTGCAGCTTTCACCAGAGAGAACGCAATTCAAAGAACTGAAGCTCCAGGGAGAGCGACTAAGAAATAAAAGTCGTGGTCCAACATCGCTAACACGTTTACATGATATAGCTCCAGACTTGAAGTCAGAGTCCTTGACTTTTGTCTTGAAGCTGAAGCCAACTCCCCATGTCTATCTCACTCTTAAATATGCCTGCTGCCATCTTGTTTTTTTATATTGTTGAATCTCAGGGTTTCTGTTTCTCTCATTTTAATGGTTTGTTATTTAGAATCATCCATATCAATCTATTTATTTTTACTTTGAGCTTTTTACTTGTGAAATATCAATATTGCTTGCTTTTTACTTGTGAAATATCAATATTGCTTGCTGCCTTTTAGGATCAGACACAAGACTAGACTAGAGTCTTTTTAGTACCAGTGAATAGTAGGACATATTGCTATTTGTATCATCCATTCGTGAAATAATCATTGTATGCTTACTAGGGACTATGCACCCTTCTGGATTCAAGAAATAGAGCAGTGATCACAGACTTCAGGGACTTTACAGTTAGTTACTCATTCATTTAATCAATATTTATTAAACTACTTTGTACTAGGTTTCAGTTTACTAATTGGAATTTCAAAATAGAGACTTGACAAAAGGACAAAATGTGTTCATTTTCGCCAGAGATTTTTTTTCTTTCTTTATTAAGACAAATAGGGATTGTTACAACCAAAGCCTAAGCTAGAATCAGCCACATTGGCAAAACTGCAGCGATTCCCTCAAAGTCATTCTTTTCTGTTATTTTTGCCCTCTGCCATTCTTCACAAGTGCCTCTGCACAGCTCTTCTCCTGCCATGTCAGAAATGTAAGAGAGAGCCAGTCCAATCCTATCTATAGAGCCAGTTCCCTGCATTCCCCTCAGACTTTATGCAGCAATATAAATCTCAGATAATGTGTCCAGGTTAGCAGAGTTACTTAAAGGAGCAGACAGTCAGTGTGGCACATTTATTAACATCATATATAACAAGACTGTAACTGTACAGTAACTTCTATTTAGTCAAAAAGATGGAGGAAAAGTGTTGCTGAGGTTTATGGGGCTAGCTCTGGATGAGCGAGGTGAGTTATGTACCCAAATAGCTCTTGTGTATCATAAGCTAGAAGCTAATAAACCATCTTTAAACTGTACGCTGTCCCTCTGTGAGAAGAAATGGATCTATTATTTTCTTTCTTTGGAATGGCATCATGACTTTCTCTCTCTCTCACACGTGCGCACACGCGCGCGCACACACACACACACACACACAATCACACAATCCTGAGCAGGTTCTGGCTGCTCTCAACGAAAACTTTTCTGCTCACACATGACACAAAGCAGGTCATTTAGGAAAGGGAAAATGCTTTATAGGCTGGACAGAAGCTGGTGGGATATCGTGTCAACACCAAGAGAGTTGTTGATCATAATTTGTCATTTCTATTTTACAACTATAAGAGTCCTTGGCTGGGTAACTTAGTTAATTGAAGCTGCAGGCTTCAATGAGGCAGTTAAGCACTTATCACAACACAGTGCTGTACTGTAATTATGTGTATGCATATCTGCCTCTCTTCCTGGACTGTGAACCTTTGCGAGCATGCATTGTGTCTTATTTATCTTTGTACTTCCAGTGACTCAAGGCATTTGCATATTTAAAAAAATCTTTCTAACTTATCCTAAGTATACTTTTTGTTTTCTCTCCCCGCACTCCCCCGATGGTGACAACTACTATGTCTGTCTACTGTTCTACAGAATCCTCATTCCAATATCTTGCCTGTAGGAAGGTAATATAAATATGTATTGACAAAGATGAAATGGCCAGGGCCGATATTCTTTCCTTTGAGGGTATCAAAGAAGATTAGGGTACGCTGATCTTTCTTTCAGTAGCAACAACATTAAATACTAGCAATAGAAACATCCGTAACAAGGTGACTTCTAAATGCCCTTGGTAGATGATATTAGTACAGGAAACTCGCAGATGCTCTAAGTTCTAAGCTCTCGGATGCACAGGTCTCTTCCCTGCATCCTCCCCTTCCTCTCCTTGGTTACAGATTTTAGGCAACCTGTTTATTCACTGTATTCCGTTGCACCAATAAGCACCATGCCATGAAATTCTGATATATGGAACAGCAAAGCATACAATATAATAAAAGAGGGAGGACTATTCATATCAAAGATGGATTCTTTGTATCGTAAAAATATTTCCAAGAAATCCCTATAAATCATTCCTATAGCATGTTTATAATATTGCTTAACTTGACACAGTTAAATTTACATATAATCCTTCCCAATTTATTAAACAACTTTTAATATTGTCTATAGTGATCCTAAAATAACAGAAGCGTTTTCTCAAGTAATGAAAAATAAACTATAACTCAGAATCTGCTCCACCAAGCCCACTGGATCCAGTTACATGGCCTGTGACCTCTAGTTGAAGAATCTACATCATGTTGGAGCTCAGTATCACTCAGGGACTGTTTTCTTCTTGACTTATTGCTGGTGCCCTATACACGTGTGTAAGAAAATCTATATGTGTGACATTGTGCATTCTCTACTGTGCCCCCAAAGTGATAAAAATGTGACCAGTGCTTCTGCTAAAATACACTAAAGCAGAGAGACATCTTTGGAAATGATTCTGGAAGTACTAGAGAAAGAGAGAGAGTAAGCCAGCGTGAGAAAGCATCAGCCAGAGAGTGCATCTATTTTTGCCATTTTACGGAGCTACTGAGAATGCATTTTAAGGTTAGACTTTGCTAAAGAAGAAAATAAGTTAGTAATTTTACTCAGAAATGATTTAGTGCTGAAATTGTTTTATCCCTTGACACTTCTTTGCCTTATGCCCTGTTTTTTTTTACCCTTTGCATTTTTAGATTGGTTAGCAAGTACTAAGCAGCCAATAGATAAGAGTGTTACTTTCTAGGCACATAGCAAAGACAGACAGAGAGGTTCTCATATTTAAACATTATAGCAGAATTGTCTATATTTTGAGTGCAGAAAGGAGGCTTCCACAAAACTAATTCATTAAGCCTTATTTAAAAATCCCTCTATAGGGGAGGCTAAGGATTTTTTCCATTTGGCGTGTTATAAAACAATTCATGCTTTGAGGAGATGGTCATGCTAGATAAAATCTAAAGTCCTTCTAAGCTTGGACTTACGGCTTCACTCTAACTTTGATACTAGGAGACAGTTCAGCCCTCAAACAAATATTTGGGTGACTCCCTCTCGTTAACTGCCATATGTGGCTAGAGCTGACTCTTGACAGGTTCGGAGAACCTCTGTTTTCTCTAAACAGAGAAGTCAAGAGTCAATAGTGATAGCAGATATGAAAAGGAGAAACAGAGACTAGAGCTGGTTTGGGGAGCTTTTTTTGACATTAGGGAAAGGATACAAAGAGGCAGGCTGTGAGAGGAGCAGGATGGGAAATGACAACCTGCATTCTCGCAGTGCCTGGGGCAATAGATGTGTGTGCATCTAGGAAGCTCTGTGGTGTAACTAGGGAGGATGGCAGCATGGCTCTCTGCTTCCTGGCTTTGACAATGACTTTTGTTTCCATGTCTGAAACAAGTACATGGGCATCGCCCGCTTTCGAGAATGGGGCAGGGATGGGAAAATAAATGTGCCGACAGTGGCCACTGTGGATTGAAGACCACTGGCCTTGTTTATAGGGTCTGTACTTCAGGTTCTTGTATGTCACTAGGGAGATGAAGTGTTCCCCTCGCCCAACAGAAACTGAATTTTCTTCCAGCAAAGCATGAGACATTTCTTATTACATTTACTATTACAAAGTAAAATTTATGCCTAATTCAAATACATTTGTAAAGCATTTGAAACAATGCCTAAAAGACAAGTAATCAGTAGATTATTGTTATTTTGCTTAATTAATAAATAGACTCTAGTGAGTTCAAATCCTTTGCAAAATTAAGATTAAAATTTCCTTTATAAAGTTGTTATAAGAACTCAAAGAAGATTAGAAATGCCTATAAAGGTGATTAATACAATGCTGCTCAATAAACTGGAACTACTATGAACATGTTTATGTATATTTCTTTTATTATATTTTTATTTAGGATCGTATATATAAAGTTCTGGAAGAAAACCCCACAGCAAACTATGTCTTGTGGCTTCTTTTGCTTACTAACGTGTCAAAGGTGATGCGAGTTTTCTTTTTCAGCTGGATGATTTAGAGGCACTCCCTTCGCAAGCTGTCTTCACTTTCTTAGAGTTTCTTGCTTTATTTGTGGGGAGACGGGTTCTTCACTCTTTGGTTTTTCTCAGTGACCCTCAAGAATATGTCATGAGTATTATAATAATGTTTCACGAATGCACTAACATTTTGTTCTTCGATGGACGCTGTGGGCTTCTCTTTCTATAGGCTGAGTTGATCAAACTTGAATTTGGGTCCTGCCAAGATGAGAGGTTCAGAATGGAAGTGTCTGAGCTTGAGCACCACTCTAATCTTGTCTCTTTCCACAGAGAATGGTTGGACCTGGACCTGATGGTTGGGTATGTTTATTAACTGCTTCCAGAAAGCACCTGCAGTCTGCGATGCTGCCATCCTGGGCTATTATTGATGCTGCTGATTTCTTATTCCTGTAACATGGTTGTGTACATCAGGGACGGGAGCTGTTTGAGATGTATGTGAGAGACTGTGGTACAGTGCAGTAAAGCACTTTTTATGATATATAAATTTAAGTTTAGAAATTTATTAAAGATCAGCAGAAGAAATCCTGCAGCCTGCTCAAGAAAGTCATCCAAATTGATGATAATCTTTCAATATTTTTAAGTAAACTGGTAATTTATGTATACTTTCTGGTAAAAAGAGATTCAAGCAATAAGGATTAAATGAACATCACTTTTGAACATCATTAGAAATCTCAGTCTCCTCCCCTAAGGCAACTACTGTTATCATTTTGTTACATACCTTTAGGATATTCTGTGTGTGTGTGTGTGTGTGTGTGTGTGTGTATGTGTATGTGTGTCTGTGTGTGTAAAATATATCATTTTGTGAAATTTCCCCCTACAAATGTCATACTTTATTACTTTATTTTGCAAGTTTTATTTCATTTAACACATTTAAAATTCCAATGCTCTGCAATATATATATTCCATAGTTTAATCATACCTCTAATGGTAGTCATTTAGAAACTTTGCAATATTTTGCTTTCAAGGACATTGAGGGCCTGCCACTCAAGACACCAGAAACATGCTGGCGTGAAGGGCAGCAGACTCACTAAGTTCAGTGGTGGCTGAACTTGAACAGGACAAGGCTGACGTAGGACGGGGATCAGAAAACTGGACTCATTATTGCCCATGGGAAAGTGGGCAGTAATAGAGCCTGATGATGTTTAACTGCCTGTAATCAGTAGATCACAATTACGATAACTGTTGGAAAGGCGAAAGGGCAGTGAAGGGGGCTTGGTCCCCAGGGAATCACAGATGTGGTTAACAGAGCATGGTTCCCAGGGGCCAAAGAGACCAGCAGCCAAATGCAGTGCTGCGTAATACCTGCAACCAAAAGAAGTAAGGCGAGCAGAAAGCTGTGGTTGGTAGCCCAAATAGAAAGTCATAATCCTTTGCTCCATCTCAGACCAAAGTCGCTTTTTGTATCTCATATGGAGCCATTGGCCCACGAGGTAGCCAGGCCCTTATGAGGAAGGACCTGAAATACTGTGGCAAGTACCTACTGCTGTGATTCCTACATTCGTTCCCAGAGGGACATATGGCCATTACTCAGGTGGTTGATTATAAACTGAGGAAAGGAGAGTATCTATACACAATTCAAGGGGCTGAATTGGCATAGATACTTGAAGACTGAAAGCATCATCATGGCTCCCTGGTTGGAGTAGGAGCTTTATAGGGACCAGGTAATAAATGGAATCTTGGATGAAGTTCAGCTTCTGGTGGGTTCACTATATTCATGGACAAACCCTACAGTCATTTCCTCTGTAACCAAGTCTATATTGCAATCGGTATACTTGGCAGTTGCAACAACTGATATAGGCCTATGAGCTAAGGTTTAGCATAATGGGGAAGGCCAGGTGGAAAGCTCTGAAACTGCCCCTGGCCAAGATAGTTCATAACAGACAAAGCAGAACAATATTGCATCCTTAGGGGTTTGCAGAGATTAGTGGAAAGGCAAGTTCCGAACCGGTCACTCATCATCATTGGGACTGGAAGCCCCCCTCTCCTCCATTTTAAACTGAATTAATATAGAGATGTAGGTGGATAGTCTGAAACAGTTCATGCCAGTCAGGTCTTAAATTTAGGTCTAATTCACAGTTCATTGTTATATCTCATACATCCAGAATGACAATTTTTTGTGTCTGATGAAATAATTCTGTTTGATTGTAAGTACCTCTTAGGCTTATGGGGCAAGTCTGAGCTCATTGGAAAAATGTGACATACTTAGGTTTTGATGGCTGTCATGGTCATGGGAGAGAAATATCATGACCCACATGGTTCATACTTCTGAGCCTTTATTAAATCAATGTTTTTAAGTAACCAGTAGAGAAGTCATTTGATAGAATTGAAAAGTCCTGACTTCAGCAAGTGATTTATGATTCCTTTGTGGGTTTCATCTCCTGCTTTTCCCATTTTGAACAGACACATGGACATTTCTCGGGTGATGATGGTTTGAGCTGAAGAAGTGTGGGTGGGTGTGGGCCCATTTACTATCCTCGTAGGTTTTTGATTCACCCCTTTGGACACCACATCTCCTCAATTCTCATCCTTGGCCTTTGGTACCAGTTCCAAAGCAAGGCAGCATGGGAATTCTTAGGTTAGACTGTATAGGTGACAAATGTCTGAAGTTTCCTGTGGATCTGCTTTACTGAGGGCTTCAGTCCCTGAAGAGGGGGAATTGAAGATGCAAACAACTCAATTAACAGTTGTTTTGAGCATCCAAGAATGTTTGGTTAATTTTACAGTTGGCTTTAGCTGGGGTCATTATTGAATATCTCCTGCATAAATTATGCCATATTCAAAATGTGAGAATTCTCATTTTGGCGGCAGCAGCAGCTCAAGTGGAAAACTGAAAAATCACCAAACAGAAAATTAGCAAACGTTTGTCCCATCACAGCTCAAGCACATGATGGTCTTTCTTCCCCCGAACAAAATTATCCTGGTCCCTTAGCTAAGGCATGTAGCTATTTTACTACATCCCAGGGGAAAGGTACCCCATGGCTACGAATGATTTGATTATGAAATCATGAAAGATAAGAGTTTAAATAAGAGAGATAAGAACACCTTCAGGAGACTCACTGGGGCCTCCAGGACTTAGCTCTATGCATAATTCAGCCCCACTCGATATTCTGAATGCCGATGAGTTTGGGATGGTGTACCGGAGGCGGGCTCAGATAAATGCAGCTTGGTTGAGACTCCACACAGGAGAGCTCTCTTCCCATCTGAGATCACAGTTTGTTCAGTGAGTTGATATTATGCAAGTTGAACTAGGGATAGAGACTAGAGGAAACTTCTAAATATCAGACCATTTTTGTTTTTTCCTTTTTTTTCACTGCTTGATTTTCATTGCATAATTTACAGTATTTCAATATAATACTAATCCCTTCCTCTCTTTTTTCAACAAAGAAGTGTCTTGTAACATCCTTCTTTCTTCTCTTAACCTCTGGCTAGGGTTTCGCTTAATGTGGAGAGAAAGAAATGAGTTAATGCTTGTCTTTGAATTTAAAAACTAACTTTTGAAGCCCAGGACAAAGATATTGTATTTGAGAGTAAAACGTGTATTTATGGATGGCGTGTTGCTAGAATCTACTTTTTATTTTGGTGCTTCATTTTGTGTTTTGTTTTGCATGCCAAAATTATTTTTTGTTTTGAGCACTAAATAATAGATTTGGGGCTAATCCATGAGAAGTAAGTAATAAGTAAGACTACTTCATCGCTGGAAAGTAACTAAGGGCTGGGCCTGGGAGAAGGGAGGCCACTCAGAAGAAATATGACTACTGCTTAGGCTTTAGTGAGTCACTGTTCCCTCTCTACTGCCAGTCTCCAGTTATGGGCAGGGGATTGATAGAAACCCCAGAGAGATTTGGGGAGGGAATACATGGGTCTGTGCTCAGACCCTGAGTGAGACCCAGGAGAGTGAGCAAAGTGCTCTGGTTTCCTTACTCTGAGACAGCAGCTGTTTGCGGAGAGGGCAGTGTGCTGTGTGCAGGAGTTAAAGGGACTAGGGCAGCCCTCTGAGCCTTGCACAAGCCCAGATAATCCTACGGGGCAGGGGCAAGAAAGTAGCTAAGACAGAGTGAGCAACCCTGAAAGAGCCTAAAACTGGAAGAGGCAGCATGACCTCCAGCAGGGACCTGATGACCCAAGGTCATCGGAGGACTGTTCACATCAGCACCAGATACAGCAAGGACTGCAGATCATGGGACAAGTTAGATATTAGCGGTAGGCTGTGGAGGCCCAAGGATGGCTGTGGACCTGCTGCCTCACCCCACCGCTGTCTGATGCTGCATAAACTCCTCCCCTGCTCAGCCCTTCAATGGGCTGAAAAATCTTGAACTGCCCTATCTTAAGCCTATACGGACTGAATTTACTGAGAATAGACTGAGTATACCTGGATATACTAAATAAATTTTTATTAGTAATGGAAAAAAATAGATAATTGAGACAGAAAAATATAAGAAAATTGAATTTTTATATATTTTTTTGTGGCTTTTGAAATTCATAACCATTTCAGCTGGGTTTAATATGCAGACTGTATTTTCCCTTGGGACAGCCTTATTCATAGCTGCAATCACTACGTCTCTCTGAAAGTCTTCTCCGATGCCCTTTGTACCCCAAGGTGGCAGTGAAATTTCTTTCTCACACTTAAGTGCCCCAGTATTCAATTTATTTATTTTTATGATGTTTATCACTTCTCACTATAGTTATTTTTATGTACTGCAAATACAGTATTTATACATTATACAACAGGATACTTATTCAGAGAGGTTAAGGTGTTGATAAATAGTGAATGCCAATTTACGTCTTCAGGTTTCTTTGATTTCTAATGCTCTACTTTTGTTGTTTCCTTTCAGTGGTCATTAATCCTGGTGTTATATTAGAACCACCCTAGATTCTTATAAAAATTACTAAATGCGCTGGCCCAATCTGGACTCAAGTCAATAGCCCAGAAAATTAATACTTCCCTCCTGCTCTCCCTCCCTCTTTCTCTCTGTTCTTCCTTCCTTCTTCAGTGCTCAATGCCTCCTCCCTCTCTCTCGCCTGTGCAGTCTTCCACCAAATTTCCCCCTACTTCAGCTCTTTCCCCTCTTTGTTTCTGTGACTGACACGCAGCCTAACGCCTCCTTCATTAGCTTTTTAGATCAACCAAGGGTGAGATAGTCAGCAAACAATCCAGTTGAAGCCACTAGCAATATTGGATCCCATTTGATAAAGACTTTCTGGGTAATTGATTTTTAACCCTTTTGTTCCTTTATTACTTATAGAAATCAAAGCCAGAGTGAGAAACAATGTTTTTGCATAATGAATAAAAATATTGGATGAGAAAGTAATCAGGGTACAAGCTCATAATGATTGTCACCTAGAAGCCTGGGGAAGGGGGCTGTTTGTCTTTATTGACCCTAGAAGACGCACCAGAGGACTCTTTTCTCCCAATGTCCTGTCTGGCAACTGATGATTCATAAAACTAATCATCACCACCATTACTGCGACAAGGATTGTTTTATGTGATGACTGTATTTCTAATGAAAGGGTCGAGAACTATGTTGCTAGGAAGCAACATCAAGGCCTGTCGTTTATCTCCAAGTCAGCAGAAAGTGGGTACTGGACTAGCTGCATCTCTCTGCACACTGAGCCGTTTGTGTCTTTGTTATTCCAGAACTGACATACAAGTGTGGGTAGGGACAGTGCCTCTACGTCCACCTCTGTGAGGTAGGGAGTGCCGGACAGCAAAGGAAGGAGGGACAAATGACAGCAGGCTAATGGTCATCACTTGATAATGAACTTTATTTTTCTTGTCCATCTGTTTTGATTCCAGCCACCCCTTCCCCTACCATTCCTGAACTATGCATCTTGGGAATATAAAGCTCATTTGTTAGCACTTTATTAATAGTCTCTTTTCTGGACCCTGGAGCCTGGGTTTGCTTTTCTAGGAGTGATGGGTCAGGCTGTCATTGCTGGATTTTTGAGCCAATCTCGTATGCCTTTATATTAACCATGTGTCTTTGAGCAAATCATTTCCCACCTGTAAATCTCAGTTTCCTTAGTTACCAAGTCGAGATGAGAATAATGGCTCTCAGCCACTGTGACCTGGGACACCTGTCTTCACCTTCACCATTGGACCAAAGCCTCATTTCCTTGGACTGCATGAGATCCTGGTTGCACACTGCATGGTGTCAAATTCTTCCATGAAGCTTTTCATTCTTAAAATCATTTTGATGTAGATCACTACTTGCTGTGCTCTCATATTTCATTCTCTTCCACACAAATGGAGAGTTTTTATTTTAAAACATCCATACTTTTTTGAAAGAAAAAAGATTTCTACCACATTGGGGGGTGTTTTTACCATTTGTGCTGACTTGTTCAACCTCTTGATAACTGGCAAAATGGTGACCACTGACACTGCTACTAGCTCCAAATATTTGTTTATATTTTACTAGTGTAAAGCTGAAGTTTCCAGGGCTTACAGTATATAATTATGAGTAAGTATTGTTTATGTTATCAGTCTGATGCCGGCTGCATTTTTCCAACTATAGACACACTGCAGAATATATCTTATTTTAATGAAACTGAATGGTTACAGTCTTCAAGAATCCTATTTAGAATAAGTTATATAGACAGCATGGCTTGAAAATTTGTAGAGTAGGAGATAATGCATTTAAATCACCCAGCTCAGTCTATGGCCATGCTACCCTGAACAAGCCCGATCCTGTCTGATCTCAGAAGCTAAGCAGGGTTGGGCCTGGTTAGTACTTGAATGGGAGACCAGGTGTTGTAGGCCTAAAAAAATAAAAAATAAGGGATTGTAAGCTGACAAGGCCCTTGCAATCTGTGAGGTCAACCAAAGGTTGCCTCACCAAAGATAAATGAATGAATGAATGAATGAATAAATAAATAAAAATATAAAAGAAATAAAAAATAAATCACCCAGCTCATAGGGGGATGCTCAGTACACAGTAGGGAGGTATGGTGATCCATAGACACAAGCATTTTACTTAGTGCTAGCTCTGTGCCTAGGCCTAGTTTGTAGCTGGGAATACATGGATGGGCATTGTCTCTACCCTCAGGGAATTTAGAGCCTGCTGTATTTATTAAATGGCTTTAGACTCCTTTTTGGTTATACGACCACCTGTGGAGACAAACTTTTTATTGCTTAGAGCAGAGCAGGGTGGCAGGTAGCTTGGCCTGAGGTTGAGTTAGACCCTGTCTTATCTTTCTTTCTTCTAATCCACCTTCCTCCAGTTCCAAGGCACTGATGCCCCAGACTGTTTACTGGGCTTCTCACCCGCAGTATAACAACTTGTCCTATAAAAACTAGGTTCCAAAACTACCTCTTTCCATGCTATTTCCCAATTAAATTCATATATTGAAATCAGTAGCTTTATCTAAGTAATGGGAAAGTAATCTTATTGAATACATTCATCTTAAGTATGTTACTAAAGAGATGAGTGAGAGATTACCCAAATTTTATATTTATTTCTTTCGATTAGGTTATTCGACAATCATTTATTGATCCTGACAGATACTAGAAATACAAAATAAGGAAGATATAGTGCTGGTTTCAAGGAATTTACATTTAAAAACTTTGAAAACTTTTTTGGGCTAAGTCATAGAACAGCGAAGTTATTACTCCCCTGCTGAAGCCAAGTCATCTCCGCATATTCCAAATATGGTAGTTTTATGAACAAAATTATGTATTTTATATGTTACATTGTTATAAATTATATTTATAAATTAAATTATAAATTATATTTTATACATTATATGATTTTATGAACAAATTAGGTATTTTATGTGTCTATCCTAGCAAAGATTTTCTCCTTTTCCATGCCTTAAAAATCTTTGGAAATGTTTTATCTTAATGTGTGGCTTACTCAGCTATATGTGCAATTCAAGTTAATCCATGTTAACTAAAACACCAAGATTCCAGGTACAGTGGGGAAGTTATATTTGAGTCCTCAAATGGAAGAATGATGGAAATAGGACAATTATAGAGGAAGGACAATGGTTAAGAGCACAAGCTTTGGGATCAGGAATGAGGATTAACTCCTTCTCCATCACTAAACCTGTGCGATCTCAGACAATTGGTTTGGCCTCTTTGAACTTCTGACTATATATAGTATTTATAGGGACTATAAATACTTGTCATAAGTTTTAAATGTGAAATGTTTGAAAAACATTTAGTTCTAGGCTCTCAGCATGTGGGAAGTGCCCCTAAAATGTTAACTCTCCCATTTTATAGATTAGGATACTGAGAATAAGAGAGGCTATTTACCTGCCTGAAATCACACAGCAAGCCAATGACACGAAGTTCAAAGCGTCTTCTCTTCTATACTGACGCACACAAAGACAGTTTCACTGTGTTTAAGTCAAGCACTGCCCCTGAGCTCTTATGCCTATATAAGGATCCCTGGGACATTTAAGATTTCCTTAAACGTAGACAGAGTTCCCTTCATGCTTGAGTATTTGGGTGTTTGTATATGTGTGTGTGTGTGTGAGTGTGTCTGTGTCT
Organism: Pteropus medius; assembly: GCF_902729225.1. Lineage (NCBI taxonomy): Eukaryota > Metazoa > Chordata > Mammalia > Chiroptera > Pteropodidae > Pteropus > Pteropus medius. Next base: position 16,632,853 of record NW_024340696.1, on the reverse strand, counting down.
GTGTTTACAGATACCCATAACCCTGGTTCCCTCCTAGGGAAAGGTAGTGGTATTTTGTTCTGCATGGGTTTTTTTGATGGAATTTAAGTCTTTCTGTTTAAAGAAAAAGTAAACAGTCAAACAAATTTAGAGTTGGCACTTTCTTAATCACTTGAATTTAGAAGCTTGATAATGCTTTCCGTGTGGATCTTACAGAAGGCCGTATCAGGGTCTGAGAGACTTATAGGAGTACTCCTGTAGATTACTGAATCTCAAACTTGACCATGACGCAGAATCACACAAAGGGCTAGTTCAATCACAGATCGCTGGGCCCTACCCCCAGAGTTTATTCTGATTTGGCAGGTCTGCAGCAGAACCCTAGAACCTGCGTTTCTGCTAAGTTCCCAAGTGTTGCTGACGCTGCTTGGCTGGTAACCACACTTTCAGAACTATTGCTTAGATCTTCACCAAGGAGGACTCCTCAGACTGAAGAATGATGACACTGGGCAAGGAGAGTCCAACAGATTTAGTGTTTTCAGAATGAGTTTAACTGTCTAGAAAGTGCCAGCAAAAAGGAGAAATACTTCTTTATAGATGGGTTCATATACTAAGATAAATCACATAATGATTTACTCTCTGTCACTAGTGACACCTTCGTTGAAAGCAGAAGAGTTATTTATCAGATGCAGGAAATTCAAATCCCATTTTCAAAGGATAGATTTTCTTTAGACAGATGGGAAGAACATGAGCTTTAGCTTTCTGGGCTAAAATTGTGGTCTATAATTTTTTTCCTTCAAAACCTTGAGCAGAGTTAGTTTATTTTTCTAAGTTCAACTATAAAATGGAGATAGTAATACCTAATCTTGAAAAAAAGCTGTTGTGAGAGCTTAACATCGTGCTTGGCTGAAAGTAGGAACCGAATAAAAAGTGGTATTTATGTTATTGAAAAAGTGGTTACTTTCCTGTCGTTTGACTTTAAAGAGCTGAATCAGAGAATATGAGTCCAAATTTATCTCTAGGCTAAACCTCTAAAATATTTTTTCTCTTCAATCTATCATCACAACTAAAATTCATATGATTCAACTTAAAAATCTTTATTGATTTAATGTCGTTAAATAAGATTAGTGGTCCTATACTTCATTCAATTCAGTATGCTTATGTTGCGGGCAAACAGGTCCAAAAGAGTTAATTCTATGAAAGAGTGTTTTTGATCATTCAAAGATATGAAAACTATTTGTTGACCACTTGTTGACATTTTTGAGGGCTGCAAATATAAATTGAAAGAAATTTAAAAAATGACTGAGAGAAAATTCATTGAAAATAATTTATAGGATTATATACAAAACATTTCTTAATGATTTTTGGACAATTTATGGATGTTTTAAATTTAATTAATTATTTTATTTTTTTTTTTTATGGTGACATTGGCTAATGAAATCCAGTAAGTTTCAGCTGTACATTTTAACAGTAAGGCATATATATATTTACATTGTGTGTTCGCCTCCCATAATTACATTTCTTTCTGTCACCCCATATTTGATCCCTTTTCCCCCATCTACCTCCCGCTTCTCCCTACTTTCAAGAGCACTCGTGCCTACATAATTTTGTTGTCTAATATGGTAACTTTAGTGCCTGACACCCATGTAAGAGGCAACTCAGTCCAACATCACCAACTCCCTAGTTTGCCAGTTAAAACTGATTTTCATGAATTGTGGCAAATGTGCATAGCTAACTTTTTGGATTGGGTAAATGCTCACATGAGTTAAATGGCAAGGCTTGTTTCTGATTTCTAAGACTATTATTCTTGGAGTAGTGTCAGGGTCAGTGCCAAGGAACAGCATTGAACTTAATTTCTTATTCTTAATTAGGAATCGTCTTTTGGATGATTATAACTTCATTGCTTAATCGACTCTATTTGACAGCCAGAAACGTGATTCTACTCTCGAGGAAGTTATCTGTGGATTGAATGGATTGTAGCAATAGTCATGGCATCAGGGTTGGAAAAGGTAACAATAGTAAATTAACACCCTGATTAACCTCTAGAGGGTATTCAAGACATTACTTCTCCCTTCACCCCTTGCATTCAAAGGTGAGCAAGTTGCAAGTGAGTTAAGGAATACAAAGGCATTCTCAGGGACACATGATTGAACATGGGGTTCAAGAGAAGAGCCTAAAGTGGAAAAACAAAAGGGTTTTAACTAAAACACAAATGTAGCTCTCTTCGCTTTCACAAGTTTGATGTAGTTGGGTGGTTTATCATTTTCTGCAGCAAGACAATGTAGAGAATAGATCGCTTAGGCCCATCTATTTCAAGTCTTATCTGATTTTTCATTCAGATTCGTGTGTGTACTCTTTTCAATATCTGAGTGCTGAGATCCAGGAAGGTCAAACCAGTGTGTAAATCTAGAGGAGAGAGGCCAGGGAGAAGACTGCTTGACTTATCTGGAATATACAATATATGACACAACATGTGATAATCTAAATGGAAGACCAGCTCATGATTTGGGGGCAAGACTCATTTAATAACAATGGACATTTATTTGGGAATATATCACTTTAGAAGCTTCTGTAGTTGCTGATAATATGGCAGGGATTCCATAGCCCAGTAATGTCCTCCAATCTCCTGTCTTATCAGAAGTAGGGTTCATCAGGAAAAATATCACCTCACTGTTATATGGTGTATTTATCAACATTAAAACATGCTTTAAGGTACATTTAAAGGACTTATAAAATATATGAAATAAAATATATGAATTTATGTATAATGCTTATACCTGCAGAGTGAAATTTTAGAAGGCCGAACAAGAAATTATTGATATTTGTTGATACTCAACCACTTTCGTTCTGGTTACTCCTGAGCTCTTGGGCAAAAGCAAGGCTTAAGGCTTATTATTTATTGTACCCGTGTGTGTGTGTGTGTTTGTGTGTTTGTGTGTGTGTGTATACTATATAATTTTTCTATTTTTTTCAAAATGTTATACACTGAAATGATTATGGTGGTTGTTACTAGGTTGTACAATAAGTGATTTATTTTTCCTCCTTTTTTATCTTTCTGTTTTCTGATTTTTTTTTGCAGTGATCATGTATTATTTTAAAACCAAGCAAACATAATTGAAAGAAATTCATCATTTCATCCCTAAAACAATCCTAGAATATGAATGATATTAATCTCTCTGTGTTGTAGTTTCTGTAAAGATTAAATAATTTGTCTAAGATCTTATCTGGCAAAACTTGGACTCAAACCTGATTTTCTTACTCATTCCACCATGCGCAACAGGCCTAATTTGTGATAAGGAGAGAAAATACTTAAGTCTTTTAAATGTCCACTCCCCCTAGGGACCTCATCAGCCATCACAGCATTCCATGATGTTTTCTTTTAATGCCCCATCAAGATGCATCCATTTGGACTTTGCAATGCCTGTGAGCCAAAGACTGGGGAGAACAGGCCTGAAAGAAAGGGGATCATGCACCACAGACTACAAAGGACTGACCTTCTGTACCTATCTTATTTATTATTTTAATGCTGTATTTCTCTGGATACATTCAAAAGGACCAGGATGACTTATTATTAATTATTATTTTATTTTTATTTTTGTTTTTATTAAAATTAGTGAGGTGACATTGGTTAATAAAATCAAATAGGTTTCAACTGTACAATTCAATAATATATCATATATACATGTATATATATATATATTGCATTGTGTGTTCACCACCCAGAGTTAGATTTCCTTCTGTCACCAAATATTTGACCCCCTTTTATCCCTAACTACGTCTCCCCTCCCCGCTTCCCTCTGATAACCATTAACCCACTGTCTGTGTCCATGAGTCTCTGCTTGCCTGTCATGTTTGTTTGTTGCTTATAGTTTTATGTTCCACATATAAGTGAAATCATATGGCTCTCAGCCTTTTCCGTCTGACTTATTTCACTTAGAATTCAGTCCCTACTATCTGCCCAAGACAATTTACGTGTAGCACCAGCTCAGACATGCTTCTTCTAATTCATTTGAAGGACACTGAGGGAAAGCAAAGGAGTTTAATATTCGCCTGCAGCCTCAGCGGTGCTCGTTAAGGTGGCTTTATAGTATCATTTTGGCCTGGCTACATTCCAGAAGAATTTACCAGAATTTTTAGAGAGGCCAGTGTGAGGCTGAGGTGAAGGTAAGCCCAAAGCCCGCAACTGAATTTATGTGGTCGATGGGTATAGCCAATCAGACAGAAAGAGCCAAAACCTAGGATAAGTGCCCCCACTCCTGTCTTCATGGCTGTGGAAGTCACTGCTAATTGATTTCTTGGCAGGATTTGCATAGAGTCTCAGCACTCTTGTCACATCTTTTCAGAAGTTACAACCAATTGACCATACTTGTTATGCAACAAGTTGTTATTCGCCACCTTGAAAATAAAGTGGGCATGAAATAGGAAAGTGCTTAGCTGAGACATTCTGAGCATGTGTGCTTAGAGCACCGCCGCCGCCCGCCACACACGTCGCCACCGCCACATACCGCCACCACCACCCGCCACCGCCACTAGATGGAAGGATGGAGAAAAACACAGAGACACTATACACAAAAGCTGGGACCAGATGGGACACTGCACTTTGCTTAGATACAGTGACCCTGAGCCAAGCTCAGCGCGTTTATTATATACTTTTGAAGGTCGATGAGAGAGTGGGAATCTTCTTCTCAGGACTTGAAACTTGCTGGCAGCAATAATTCCCCAAGGCCTGTCTGTACCCGGTTATTTATGCTAAACTAGAAGCAGCTGTCTGTTAACTGTTTCGCTTCTCTGTCCTTGGCAGTTCGTGACACAGCAAAGCATGGCTTTGCCAGTGCTTCGGCTACAGGATCTGCAGCACAGTCAAGCGTGGCTTTGCCAATGCTTCGATCAGGTCCGGCTCAGATCTGACTCTCTACATCATGGTTTCTAGTTTACAGCAGTCCTAGTCACTTTTTTTTGACTGTGCTCCAGTTTATCCTGATCTCTTTAGTTTGTCTTGTAAGGAACTGAGCACAAACATCATCCCACAAGCGATCTGACTGGGGCAGAGGAGAAAGAGCACGATGCTTACTGCCTTCGATCCCAGAAGGGTCTATATCTACAGTTACCACCTCCGAGAACATGTGTTACCGGTGACCTCTGTCTTCTTTGTCCTACAGAAGAGTGTTTAGAATTAAGAAAAAAATATATTTTGAATCCACATGTGGGGTGACACATTTATCCGTATTGAGTTTTATTATAAGATTTCATCCATTGCTTAATATTTGGTAGTCATTTGGTGGAGAATTCTGTTATAAAACATATTTTCTCTTCCTCAAAGCTTTTCTCACCCACAGATTTGATGATCAATGTCTTCTATCTTCATTTATGAAAAATCCATGATATTTAGTATCTCTGCAGCTCTCTGTAAGAGTAGAGTACAAAGGCCCTTCTCCTTCTCTGATTAATTTCCATCTATCTTTCGGTTTTCATCTGCAGTCTTTTCCCTGGGAAGACTTTTTAAACTCCCAATTCTGTTTCTTTTTCTGAAAAGTGTGACCTTGATAGGTCAGGTGACTCACGTGAATTGAAGGATTAAGCATTAGATTCTATCTAAAGTCTCAGGATGCTACCCTGGCTTATTTGCAGTCATACTAGATACATTTGTTACTTTCTTTATTTAAGATGTCATTTTGGCTTGTCAAAAACTTTTCCTTTCAAATTACTACAAAAAACAGAATTGCTCTGATTTAAAAAACAAAACAAAATAATTATTAGGACTCTTTATTGTTTTAGTCCGAAACAGATTAAATCATGACTGAGATGAGAGAGTTGTTTGTATATGGAAATTATTTGTCACTTATGGCAAATTAAACCTCAGTTATTCTCTCCCACCCTCCCTTCTTCTTGCCTTCATTGATTTTGATGACTGCTAAGCAAATTTATATATATATATATATATA